>NC_056745.1:881132267-881432267 GCF_019279795.1 Protopterus annectens
GCACAGTGTGTGTGTGTGTGTGTGTGTGTGTGGATGCAAGCACAGAGTGTGTGTGTGTGTGTCTGCTTTTCATTCTTGATTGGGAATATGGGCAACAATCAACAACGCAGGTAGGGACTGTACAACAAAATTCGAATGCTCAGCTTTCAAGACGCTAACTTTTATTGGACAACTACCTAAGCTGATGGAAATTTAGCCATCTGTTAAACTTATGTTTTTGAAGGTTTATGATGCTTGCTACAGCTGATGGGGTAAATGCCCACAAATAAATTGCTTTGCTGGTTGCACCCTACTTGCATGCTGGGGGGTAAAAGATTACCTCCATCACTGTGCACGGTCATTATTGAAATAATCCACTTGTTGCTGCAAGGCAAAAAGCAAACACATGAAAAACCAAAAAAAGGGCAGTTTTATCAGAGACAAACATGCATTCATTTTTTCAAATGAAAACCAAATAACACTCTTCTGGTGATCATTTTGAAAGGCCATAATGTTCTTTTATGACACCTCAATATCCTGTACTTTCTACCTTAATAAAAATTCCAAAAAGTCAAGCTGGAGTCTTCAGTGTGTAATACGTTACACCTCCTGTAGTGGAGGTCCACGTGATGTATGCTAATGACCCCTTAAATACAAACCAGTGTTTCAGCCACATGGCTTCTAAAACTTTATGGTGCATTCAAGCCAAAAAAGCTAAACTTCACTAGTAGTGGGTTTACCACATTTTTCCCATTTTGTGAGCTTGTCAGTACAGCACAAGTGAATTGTTTGTCTGTACTTTGGAAACTCAGAGCTTAAGAACAAGCCTGCTGTCCATTAACATTAGGGTGGCTGCAAAATATCACAAATAACACCCAAACCAATGGGCAAAAAAGGTTGCAATGTGTAGAAGGTTTTACAGATTACTTAAACAATACAGTTAAAAGCTAATTTGATAAACTTTTGAGAAGAAGTAACTTTATCTCATTTATACGCCTTGGATCAACTTATTCACACACCCACCAGGGGCAGCAGTATCCTAGACCTGGTCATTACCAACATGGGAAACCGGTGTTCCACACCAGAGGTCAATTCCTTGTTGGTCAGATCTGACCACAAGCTAATCAGCCTAGACATCCACATCCCACCCCCACTTAGGGAAACCATCATAAAAAACTTCTCCAAAGCCAACTTCACACTTCTTAAGACAGAAGTGGCAAACTTCATGACACCCATGCAGATGGACAATAGAGGTATGACTGCTGAATCCTACACAAATGCACTTTATAAGCACTTACATGAGTGCATGGATCATGCTATCTCTAATAGAACCAAGATGTTATCCTCCAAAAAAGGAAGCCAATCTGGTGGTCCTCTGCCATAAACAAACTCTACAACAGAAGAAAGAAACTGTTGCAAAAAAGAGTAAAATCCCATGACTGGAGGAACTCCCTGATCAACCTCAGTAAGAAGCTGAGATCCCTCATAAAATCCACCAAAGCTAGTTACGAAAACAAAATTGCCACTGACTCTAAAGACAACCACAAAGCATTCTATAGCTATGTCAAGAATCTAAATGAGAACACTCAGATCTGCTCTGAGTTACAGCACAATGGCACTAAATATACAGAACCAACTGATATTGCCAACATCCTAGCAGATAGGTTCCGTGCTAACTTTACCCCCCTCTCACCCCTTAGAGGGCCCATCTCTATACCAGAAGAATGCAAAGTTCCTATAATCATGGCTGCACAGGTAAAAAAACACACTCTCCAAAGCCAAGAACACAGCATCCATGGGACCTGATAATATCCCAGGCTGCGTTCTACATGAACTACAGAATGAACTGGCACCCTACCTAAGTACCATGTTCAGTCATAGCCTCACCTCAGGCTTTGTACACACTGAATGGCGCACCACGACGGTTATCCCACTCCACAAAGGGGGAGCCACGACGGACCCCGGGAACTACTGCCCCATTAGCCTGACGAGCCTGGTCTGCAAGGCCATGGAACGTATCATTGTGGAACTCATAAAGACATTGGTAATCTCCAAACTCTGGACCCTACCCAGTTTGGATTTGTAAAAGGCAGATAATGTCTCCTACACCTGATTGACTTTGAAGCACTCACCAAAGCCATAGATGAGGGTAAAATGGTTCACACTGCTTACCTAGATCTCGCCAAGGCTTTCGACACCATCCCCTACTCTGGAATTATAGAGAAGCTCACTAAACTAGGTATAAATCCCTATGTCACAAGATGGGTTGCCAACTGGCTTATGAACAGAACCCACACTGTGAAAGTAGCGGATTCCAAATTTGACATCAGACCAGTGACAAGTGGAGTACCACAGGGTTCAGTCCTGGGTCCTCTCTTGTATGGTATCTACTTCTCTGAAGTGCAGGCTAACGCAGAAGGTCTTTGGCTAACAAAGTTTGCAGATGACTGCAAACTAGGAGCCATAATCGAAACTCCCAACGATGTGAACAAACTACAAAAGGGCCTCACTGAGACAGATACCTGGTGTCAAAGCCATGGCCTGAAGCTCAATGCCAAAAAGTGTATTGTCATCCCCTTTGGTAAAAACTCTGTACCCATGAACTACCACATAGCTGGTAGTCAACTTAATGCCGAAAATGTGATGAGACCTTGGGACACAGGTGGACAGCAGTCTCTGCTTTTGATAATCACATCGCCACAGTGGTCAGGAAATCCTTCTACATGGTTCATCTCATCACAAAAGGATTTTCATCCAGAAAAAAGGGTCATTGTTCCCCTCTACTCATCACTCATTAGACCCATTATAGAGTACAACACCCCTTTTGGTATGTACCTCACAAGACATCTACAACAACTGGAAAGACCACAGAAATACCTCACAAAGAGGATTACTGGCCTCAAACGATGCCCTACACAGACCGTCTCAAAAAATACTACAGCTTTACTCCATCGCATATCGCCTACTCAGGGGCGATCTCTGCCTAACATACAAAGCTATGTCCAACCCAGAGCTGTTGGACATGCTCCACTTAAAGAAATCCCAGTCCCTCCAAGCTACACGCTCTAGGGACCTAAACCTTGTCACCACAATAAACAGAACATGCTGGAGGGATAGATTCCTGTCCCAGAGACTTCCCATACTCTGGAACAGACTACCTATCTATGTCAAACAGAGCTCCTCATTAGCAGTCTTCAAGAAAAATCTGGATGATTGGATGGGAAATTACCCCGGGGATCACTCCTGTGGCTTTGCTCGACAGGAGCACAGGAAAATAACTTTCTTGGGTGGCGAAAGCCAGGGTACATTTTTTGGCTAGGCTTGTATGGGCCCTAGGGCCGATAGCCTAGTACCTACCTATGAACCAACACTGAAATGTTGTACAAAACATGTTCTGCTTTGCTTCACAGAGAAAAAAATCAGTATTATGTTTTCATATAAAATGCTGTTTTTTTCTCAAAGAATATCACTTGTACTTTACTTTATTTGGTTACTGACCAGCTCAGTCTATAATTATGAAGAATTGGAATGTTACTTTGCTTCCACACCAAAAAGAATTATAACGGTGTATGTTGACTGGAATGATAATCCACAAAACACTGTCATTGTGTTGTAATGGTTTGGACCATGATACGATTGGCTGTTAGATGTCCTGCTGCTGTCAGATTTGCACTTTTCAGATGCATTAAGTAATGGGTTTGCTATAGTTTGATCCATTTACTTACTATAGATTCCTAACAAAGTGCTAAAAACAGAATATGGAGTCTGTGTCCATTTTGTTACAAAATAAAGCAAGTAATGATTCAGACTGTCATCTGGCAGTGGAACATGTAAGTAGTCAGTATAGCTGACAGCACAAAGTAGCTTACAGAGTTTACACATCTAGCCCAGAAACAGTGCTAATATGTAACTAAGGTAATACCCTAAAATATGAAAATATCTCCAAATTAATGCATAATTATAGCAAACAAAATGTCTTAGGTTTTTGTAATTCTAACACCGCAACCACAAGGAATGAAGACAACCTGCACTACTGCTCTCGAGAAATGAGCCCTGCTGAGGTTTTTTTTCTTTTCCTTACTCCTTACTCCATTTATTTATGAAAGAAACAGCAAGCATAGGGTATATGTGAAATGAGTGAGCATTTCAGTTGGTAGCCTCGACACTTGCCCACTAACTTACTAGCAAAGCTAAAAAAAAAAATGGAAAGCAATGCAAGTTTGAGGCAGGAACTCTTTATTAGTAAATACTTTTCTAAGAAAAAACTACTTTCACTGATGAGAGTCTGCTTAAAGAATAGAAGCTATGTATAACAAATGAAGAAAAATTCTTTATAGTACGTATTGGTAGCTGGAATGACACCTTTTGTAACACTGCAGTAGTCTGTTTCATAGGTTCATAGGTTGGTACTAGGCTATCAGCCCTAGGGCCTATACAAGCCTAGCCATAACAATTCCCTGGCTATTTCTTCCCACATTATTTATTTTCCTGGACCCCTGTCTAGCAGGGCGACTGACGTGATCCCTGGGGTATATTTCCTTTCTCCCATCCAATCGTCAAGGTTCCTCTTGAAGAGGTCCAAAGAGGCACTCTGCTTGACATGTATGGGCAATCTATTCCAGAGTCTGGGGAGTCTCTGGGTCAGGAACCTATCCCTCCAGCATGTTTTGTTTATTGTGATGACAAGGTTTAGATCCCTGGAGCGTGTAGCTCTGCGGGATTGGGATTTCTTTAAGTGTAGCATGTCCAACAGCTCTGGGTTTGACATGGCCTTGTATGTTAAGCAGAGATCGCCTCTGAGTAGACGATATGCGACAGAGTATAGCTGGAGTTTTTTAAGGCGGTCAGCATAGGGCATCTGCTTTAGGCCTGTGATTCTTTTAGTGAGGTATTTCTGAGGCCT
Source organism: Protopterus annectens (assembly GCF_019279795.1). Classification (NCBI taxonomy): domain Eukaryota; kingdom Metazoa; phylum Chordata; order Ceratodontiformes; family Protopteridae; genus Protopterus; species Protopterus annectens. Next base: position 881,137,150 of record NC_056745.1, read on the forward strand.
TTCCAGTTGTTGCAGATGTCTTGAGAGGTACATACCAAATGGGGCGTTGTATTCTATAATGGGTCTAATGAGGGATGAGTACAGTGGGACAATGACCTCCTTTTTTCTGGATGAAAAGCCCTTCATGATGAGGTGTGCCACATAGAAGGATTTCCTGACTGTTGTGGCGATGTGGTTATCGAAGGTGAGACCACTGTCCACATGTGTCCCCAAGTCTCTTATCACACTTTCTGTGTTTAGTGTACTGCCACCTATATAGTAATTCATGGATACATGTTTTTTCCAAAAGGGGATAACAATACATTTCTTGGCATTGAGCTTGAGCCCATGGCTCTGGCACCAAGCATCTGTTTCTGTAAGGCCCTTTTGTAGAGTATCCACATCATTTGGGGATTCAATAATGGCTCCCAGTTTGCAGTCATCTGCAAACTTTGTTAGCCAGAGTCCCTTAGTGTTGACCTGTACTTCAGAGAAGTAGATGCCAAACAAGAGCCCCAGGACTGAACCCTGAGGTACTCCACTTGTCACTTGTCTGGAGCTGGATTTGGAGTCGGCTACTTTTACAGTGTGGGTTCTATCAGTAAGCCATTTAGCAACCCATTGGGTGACATAGGGATTAATGCCCAACTTAGTAAGTTTATCTATGATTCCAGAGGGGGGTATGGTGTCAAAGGCCTTGGCAAGGTCTAGATAGGCTGTGTGGACCACCTTACCCTTATCCATGGCTCTGGAGACTGATTCAAAGAAGTCAATCAGGTTCAGGAGACAAGATCGGCCCTTCACAAACCCAAACTGGGTGGGGTCCAGTGTTTGAAGGTTGCCAATGTCTTTGTTTATAAGTTCCATGATAATACACTCCATGGCCTTGCAGATAAGGCTTGTCAGACTGATGGGACGGTAGTTTCCGGGATCCAAGGTGGATCCCCCCTTGTGGATTGGGATAACTGTAGCTCTGCGCCACTCAGTGGGCACGCTATGATTAAACATGACACTTAGGTGAGGTGCCAGTTCATATTGTAGTTCATGTAGTACACAGCCCGGGATGTCATCTGGTCCCATCGCTGCTGTATTCTTGGCTTTAGAGAGTGCGTTTTGTACCTGTGTGGCCGCTATTACTGGAATTTGGCAATCTTCCAGTATTGAGATGGGCCATTTAGGGGGTGAGAGGGGGGTGAAGTTGGCACTGAATCGATCTGCCAGGATATTGGCAATATCCTTTGGATCAGTATATTTAATGCCATTCTGTTTTAGCTCAGAGCAGATCTGAGCATTGCCATTTAGATTCTTGACATAGTTATAGAATGCTTTGTGGTTGTCTTTGGAATCTTTGGCAATTTTATTTTCGTAACTAGCTTTGGAGGATTTTATGAGGCATCTCAGTTTCTTACTGAGGCTAGTAAGGGAGGTTTTTGCATCCTGGGATTTTCCTCTTTTCTGCAAAAGTTTCTTCCTTTTGTTGTAAAGTTTGTTTATGGTAGGGGACCACCAGATTGGCTTCCTTTTTTTGGATGAGAGCATTTTGGTTCTATTTGGGATGGCACGATTCATGCATGACTGGATGTGCTCGTACAGTGCTTTAGTGTAGGATTCAGCAGTTGAACTTTCGGTTCCCGTCTGCATGGGTGTCATGAAGTTTGTCACTTCTGACTTGAGTAGCATGAAGTTGGCTTTGGAGAAGTTTTTTATTGTGGTTTCTTTACTGGGGGGGGTGGGATGTGGATGTTAAGGGTGATTAGCTTATGGTCAGACCTGACTAACGAGGGGGTGACCATAGGTATGGAGCATTGATTTCCCATGTTGGTAATGACCAGGTCTAGGATATTGGAGCCCCTGGTGGGACTATGGATTAGTTGATCCAGGGCGTTGGAATTTATGAATTCCAAGAACCGTTGAGCAAAGGTGTTGGGACATGAGTAGTTTTCCCAGTTAATGGCAGGGTAGTTAAAATCACCCAGTATTAGGGTGTTTGGTTCTATCTTAATATTTTCCAGTATGTTTAGAAAGGTGTAGTGAGAATCTTGAGGTATGGTGGGGGATCTGTAGCAAGCTACAATTTGGATTGCAGTCTTACCTAGTGTTAGTTGCACTTGGAGAATTTCAGACATATTGTGTTGGCCAACTAGCCTGGTGGTGTGAATATCCTTGGTGAATATTGACACTCCTCCACCTTTAGTGTTTCGGTCCTGGTTTGGTGGCCGAAAAGTGTGGTAAGAGTTGTAGCCTGGTATTGCAGGGGTGCTCTCTGGAGCCTTGAACCAGATCTCAGTTACTGCACAGATATCGATGTTCTCCATTTTTAGGAGTGCCTCGAGAGAGTGCATTTTGTGGTTTAGACTTCTAGCATTGAGTAGCATTACCTTCAGATTTTGCATGCTTGTACCTGTTACGGTGGTGGTTTTGTCCTTTGAAGTTTGCCTAAAAAAGGCACTATAGGGGTGGCAAGAGCCTTAACCAGTAACCTGAATCCCAGGGGCGACAGGTGCAGACCATCTCTGGCAAAGCATCGTGGTCTGTCAATCATGTCATCCCAGGCAGACAGATACTGGATCCCCTTTGAATGACACCATAAGCTTAGCCAATTGTTGAAGTCAATCATTTTATCCTTATATTGTGGTATCATTCTGGGCGAAGGCAGGATGCTACTTAGGGCTAGGGTCATACCTGCCTGGGCCACATGATCTGAGAGCTCTTCCATGTCTCTTTTCATGTAGTCCAGGGAGGTACGTCTCAAGTCATTCACTCCAACATGGACAATGACAGAGTCATATTTGTACTTGTGGAGTGACTTGAGTGCATGCGTTATGTGGCTGATCCTGGCACCCGACAGCCAGCTGACTGTAATTTTCTCCTTATTCAACCTGGTGAGAGGGACATCAGTGTGCCGGACTATAGAGTCACCTATGACTAAAGTGTTAGGTACATTGTCTTGCCTTAGGGGCTGTTGCTGGGTGGCACACTGGTGTTGTGAACTATGTGACAAATTGGTTGTGATTGGTGTTTGTTTGCGTTTCAGCTTCAGAGGTCTTTGTTGCTTGGGCAGGTTACAGTTAAGGGCCTCTGCATATGTGGATTTAGTGTTGCTATATGTGGGTGTTGGTGGTGCGGGTTTAGAAGGGCTATGTGTTGCTTGAGGTGTAGTGTGGGTGTTAACGTTCTCCTCTTGACTGTTTAGCACAATCTTGGGTGGAGAGAGCTTTGCTTCCATTTTGGCTATGTAAGTGCATCTCTCACAGGTTGTAGTGTTGGGTGGTAGGAGGAGAGGGTTGTCTGTGTACATGAGGCAATTGCTGCATTGCCCCAGTATGCCCAGATTCACCAGGTGGACAGGAGAAATCATTGGAAGCTGACCCTTGGACATGCCTGGTTTGGGGCTTTTTTTTTTTTCTTTGTAAAGTATAGGAGCTGTTTCCTTAGCAAGGTACTTTGCAATTATAGGCTGTTTAGTGCCTACTATTAATCTCTCCTTGTTAACAAGGAGAGTTCAGTGTTTGTATGAGTTTAAGGCTTCCTAGTGCTTTCCAGCAGGTATTAGAGAAAGTGCTAGTCACAGGGATGCTTAAAGGTAAGATTGAAAAGAATGCACTCTGCAGTGTGCACTAGAGAAGTTAGATGTGAAAGTAGGTAACTTGAGTTTTACCTGTTTGAAAAGTTAAGGTTTAGTGGAGAGTTACTATTTTTAAAACAGCAAGATGGATTGAAAGGGGTGGTCACTTTTGTATTTTGGTACTATGAAATACTGTAGGATGGCCAATAAATTAAAATAATTGAAGGGGTGGGATTTCAAAAATGATGATTTTGTGATTACTCACATAAGCCAGTGAAAGTAGAGAGAAATGAGATATATGGTCAGATTAACATAAGAGGCGGGCAACTAGAAAGACAGTGGTATTTAACAAGACAACTTAAATGGGTAGGAGGGCGGGAAAAAATTCTGCCTGACTCAGAACAGAGAGAGCTGTGGTCTCTTTTGAAGTTTTAATATGCTGTTAAAACAGAATGCAAGCAAAACACAAGGTAAAGAAAACAAACTACAGTATTCAAAATATAGAAAGGCAATACAGTAATACAAAAATAAAAGCAAACTAACCTTTCCTTCACAGCAAAGTGTAGCAGAGTCTGGATGAGCCATCCTTTGTAATGATAGGGTGGTAGGATATAATATGCACACGTAGACTGCAAAATGCAAACTGCTAAATTTTGCCACATACTCATATCCTCTGTCGCACCAAAATCAGTGCAGTGTTATACTGCTGTCAATACAACACGTAATATTCTGAAGCAATGCTATCACATAAATTTGCTGGACCTAGGTTTGACTTCTACAAAACTGTTTTCATACCATCACTTAAAGAAGAACAATGGGATATTTAATCGTAGTGCACAGCCTGCCATCTCTTTTCATTCCTGTTACTTCATCCTGCACAATAAAATCTGTACTGCATGTATTTAAAAATTATTATCTCTACTGTTTTCCTCCTAGCCATCCTCCGTTTCCGTACTTTTAGCTTCCGTTTTAAAAGCAAATTATCCCGCCTTTGAAAACCGACTAACTGTCTCTTAAATCCTGACGTCAGGACTACTACACGTTTGTAGTAGTTATGGGGAGTTTCCGCCCACAAACTGACGTCACCACTCCCATATTAGCATGGTCTTTAGAAGTAGGCTTTGAACCGCCCAGAAGGTGATGTCAGAGCGTTCTTGTCCAGCCCACTCCATTATCCTAATAAATCCCCTTATTCTCTGTGTGGAACTCCCTTTCTATCGAAGTGTATCCTGCCAAGTTCATTCTACTGTACTACTTTTGCTAAGGTGAGTTTTTTTATTTTTAGTTCAGGCTAATTTTAAGTGAATTAATAATCCTTTTTTTCATTAATTTAAATGCATAAAGAAAGTAGTAATGTTTTATGTTTTGTGTTCTCGCCACGTGCTTCATTCGGGTAACGCTGCTCAGGTTAACTTTGAGTTCGGAGTGTGAGTGTGTTTGTGAATGCTAAATGTGCACGTGTGAGTGTTTTTTTAGTTGTAAACACAGACTGCTGAAATCGGATTGTGTGTATGAATGTATGGAATGAGTGGCACCGTTTCTAGTGGAGTCTCCTGCCGAATGACTGATTTGTGTATGACTGTTAGCATTTTTGCGTATCAGTAATTATATTTTTAGTTAATATAGTACATTTATAGTATATTCATAGTTACGGTGTGAGCGTGCATATTGTGTGTGTTTGTGTGTGTGTGAGGGAGAGAAAGAAAGAGACAGGCAAGAAAAAGAGTGTTTTTTTCATTTTGCTTCTTAGTTTGCTCTACATTTGTGTTGCCTCGGTGAGAAATCTGTCGATGTAGTGGTTAGCGTTATGGCATCCCAGCACATGGATCTCCCATTTGATTCTGCCTGGGGTTGTTTTCTGTGTGGGTCTGCATGTATGGGGTGGGGTATTGTGGAATAGATTGTATATTGTTGAGTAGAGATACAGCGGTGCCATGGTTTTGAGTTTTGTAGACTTGATCTCGGCTACCACACTTCTTGGCTTGCACTTCAGGCGGCAATATTTCTGGATTGTATTTAATGTGGCTTTGTTGCTTAGAACTCGACCAACAGTGAACTGTTTATTCTGAATGGTTATGCGCTAAACGGACTATTGTAATTTGGGAAGTTGTGTTCATTTCAAAACGTACTGCCGGTCAATGGTGGCCTTTGTCGGCGTTTCTTTACATTGACAGCGTGGTTCCTTGTACTCTTGGCCGGTTGTGAAAGGGGGAGATTGTAGTGGTCTAACTCGGTCTACAATTTTCGCAAATTTTTTTTTTTTTTTTTTTTGCTGCAGAAAGTTTGAGTGATGATTACAGTAAAACGGGTAACGGGCTAAAAAATAGAAGGGAAAATAACTTTGCTGGCATCCACGTTATGTGTGTGTGTGGGATGCAAGGAGTGTGTGTGTGTGCATGTGTGGGATGCAAGGAGTGTGTGTGTGCGTGTGGGATGCAAGGAGTGTGTGTGTGTGTGTGTGGGATGCACGGAGTGTGTGTGTGGGATGCACGGAGTGTGTGTGTGTGGGATGCACGGAGTGTGTGTGTGTGTGTGGGATGCACGGAGTGTGTGTGTGTGGGATGCACGGAGTGTGTGTGTGTGGGATGCAAGGAGTGTGTGTGTGTGGGATGCAAGGAGTGTGTGTGTGTGTGGGATGCAAGGAGTGTGTGTGTGTGTGTGTGTGTGGGATGCAAGGAGTGTGTGTGTGTGTGTGTGTGTGTGTGTGTGTGTGTGTGGGATGCAAGGAGTGTGTGTGTGTGTGTGTGTGTGTGGGATGCAAGGAGTGTGTGTGGGATGCAAGGAGTGTGTGTGTGTGTGTGGGATGCAAGGAGTGTGTGTGTGTGTGTGTGTGTGGGATGCAAGGAGTGTGTGTGTGTGTGTGTGTGTGTGTGTGTGTGTGTGTGTGTGTGGGATGCAAGGAGTGTGTGTGTGTGTGTGTGTGTGTGGGATGCAAGGAGTGTGTGTGTGGGATGCAAGGAGTGTGTGTGTGTGTGTGTGTGGGATGCAAGGAGTGTGTGTGTGTGTGTGTGTGTGGGATGCAAGGAGTGTGTGTGTGTGTGTGTGTGTGTGTGTGTGGGATGCAAGGAGTGTGTGTGTGTGTGTGTGTGTGTGTGTGTGTGGGATGCAAGGAGTGTGTGTGTGTGTGGGATGCAAGGAGTGTGTGTGTGTGTGTGTGTGTGTGTGTGTGTGTGTGTGTGTGATGCAAGGAGTGTGTGTGTGTGTGTGATGCAAGGAGTGTGTGTGTGGGATGCAAGGAGTGTGTGTGTGTGTGTGGGATGCAAGGAGTGTGTGTGTGTGTGGGATGCAAGGAGTGTGTGTGTGTGGGATGCAAGGAGTGTGTGTGTGGGATGCAAGGAGTGTGTGTGTGTGTGTGTGTGTGTGTGTGTGTGTGTGTGTGGGATGCAAGGAGTGTGTGTGTGTGTGGGATGCAAGGAGTGTGTGTGTGTGTGGGATGCAAGGAGTGTGTGTGTGTGTGTGGGATGCAAGGAGTGTGTGTGTGTGTGGGATGCAAGGAGTGTGTGTGTGTGTGTGTGTGTGTGTGTGTGTGTGTGTGATGCAAGGAGAGTGTGTGTGTGTGTGGATGCAAGGAGTGTGTGTGTGTGTGTGTGTGTGGGATGCAAGGAGTGTGTGTGTGTGTGTGTGTGTGTGTGTGTGTGGGATGCAAGGAGTGTGTGTGTGTGTGTGTGTGGGATGCAAGGAGTGTGTGTGTGTGTGGGATGCAAGGAGTGTGTGTGTGGGATGCAAGGAGTGTGTGTGTGTGTGGGATGCAAGGAGTGTGTGTGTGTGGGTTGCAAGGAGTGTGTGTGTGTGTGTGGGATGCAAGGAGTGTGCGTGTGTGGGATGCAAGGAGTGTGTGTGTGGGATGCAAGGAGTGTGTGTGTGTGTGTGTGTGTCTGTGTGTGTAAATGAGGGAGTGCCTTTGGCTGTTGATGGCAGCAAGAATAGTCTCGTAAGCAAGAATTTAGTAATAGTGGTCAAAGGGCAGACGTAATGGCCCTATTTGTTTTTTTTTTTTTTATTATTTCTGGTAGATGGGGTTGGGAGTTAAAGTTTGTCTCTTGCAATAGTGTCTTCATATGTATTGCTCTGATGTTCGTGCATACAGCTGCAGTCATAACAGATGGGTTCTCCTGCCGTCAGGCGGGTCCTCGGTCGGCCGAATTCCAAAGTCTAGGTCCGGCGTCGGTTGTCGTTGCTTCTTCCCTGACATCAGTGCGACAGGGGTATAAAGGAGCCAGCTGACGCCATTTTCTTCAGTCTTTCTTGCCGCGCGGTGCCCGAAGCAGAAGCAGTTCGCAAGTGCCGGTCGGCCAGCTCCTGAGATTACGAAAATTTGGAAACCGAAGTCTTCTTAAAAGCTAAGTACCCGTTGAAACTTTTCTTGCCTCAGACCGATGTCAGACAAAGTTAATAATTGTATTTCTTGTGGGAAGCAAATACCGCATAAGGATTTCCATTCCCTCTGTATACCTTGTGTAGGCCCAGACCACGACGTCTCGGTCATTCGCTTTTGTGCTACATTCAACAAACGCACTATTAAGCATCGGGCGGAGTTCGCCCAGCATTATTTTGGGAAAGCATTTAACTATATTATGTCGTCGGATACTCCGACTCCGGTTTTGTCTAAAAAAACGCAAAGATAAGGACCGACACACGAGGTCCGCGGCCTCTACCGACACCACGCCAAAGCCGACTACATGTGGTCCGGTTCTCAGTGAGGCACCTATGCAGCCCCTGACTACCGACGACACTTCTTTGACGGTGTCTCCTGTGCCCGAGGTCGCAGGCTCCTCGGCCCACACCCCGACTACAGATACCGAAGCCACTCTTAGCGTTAAAACTCAGAATGTGGACAGGTCCACCTCCACTCAAGGTGTCTTCAGACCTTCCTCTTCTTTCTCCATCAAGGCTTTCACTAAGTCTAAAGCAACCATGCACTCTGAGACCAGCTACACAGGGCCCATCTCCAGACCCCATGCCTAAGAAACAGATGCTTAAAATGGCTGAGGATTTAATTACTCTTATCAGAGGTTCTCAGCCCCCACCGGACAAAAGGCCCAGAGTGGAGGAAGATTCCCCCTCCTCTGATCAGGGCTCCATTATTTCAGAGCACTCTGATGATCAGGAACATTCTTACTCCCCTTTTGAAGACTCTGATGTGGAGGAGTCCATCCCTTCTGTATCCCCCCCTGAGGATTACTCATTTGGGGAAACTTTGCATACCTTAAGGGAACACTTCCACTGGGAAGGCCAAGATTATTCAGATTCCAAGAAAAGGCTTAGGGAATTTCTCTTGCTACCTCAGCACAGGCCTCTGGCTATACCTCCTGTCTTGGACATCCTAGATGATGTTTACTCGGAGGCCTGCCTTAACCCGGACTCTCTACCTTCAGTTCCAGTTAAGCCTGACAGGTACTACAGGGTTCCTGACACACCAATTTCTATACAAAAGCCATGCTGCTGACCCAGAAACCATCTCACAGGGCCCCAAGGGAGTTGAGGCCTCCATTGCTAAAAATCCATTACCTTCCGAGAGAGATTCCAGATCCTTAGAAAGGTGGGGAAAAAAGGTATATACCTCGGCTACATTAACCATGAGGGCCTTAAACTGTCAGTTTCATATGCTAAAATGCCAACAGTTTTTGTTATCACAATTGAAAAGTAAAATGTCACAACCTGAACAACCAGACTTGGAGTTGCAGGATTTGATGCATAGTGCAGAACAAGTGGGTAAGCATACCTTACAATGTGGTTTTGATGCTCTAGAGGCCTCATGTAGAGCTGCTGTTACAGGATCAGTCATACGTAGGCATGCCTGGCTCAGGGAACAAGCCTTGTCTGATCATGTCAAAACTAAATTACTAGACGCCCCTCTTCAAAAGGATGTACTATTTGGTGCTAATGCTGAGGAGGTATTAAGGAAAATGGAGGAAAAGGCTAAATCAATGCAAACTGTGAAAGATTTTCTACAGGTACAACCCCCACGTTTTAGTAGAAATTGGCCTTCCAAAAACTGGTCCTTTCCTGCCACGGACAGACCCCAAAGAGGCAGATACAGGCGCCCGAGGGGCAGAGGACAATCCCAAGGATCGTTTAGAGGCAGACAATGGCAAGCTCCTACACAAAGAGGTGGTGAGGATAACTCACAATCTTTCAGAAAGCAAACCCAATGACTTTCCCCTTTGCATGCCAACCAAGTCTCAAATGGCAGCCCCCTTAGGAGGAAAGCTGGCATTATTTTCAAAAAATTGGCATATTGTCACAAAGGACAAATGGATCCTGGACATTACAAACAGAGGCAACAAATTCCATTTTCACACCCTTCCAAAAATGAGAGGCATGCCAAACCTGCCACACAATCAAAGGGCAGAGGCACAAAGGCAAATTACAGATCTCATAAACATGCAAGCTATTCAAGAGGTACCTACGCACGAACAAGGCCAAGGTTTTTATTCCAGGCTATTTCTGGTACCAAGGAAGGGAAAAGATTGGAGACCTATTTTGGACCTGTCCATCCTAAACACATTTCTACTGCATGCAAAATTCAAGATGCTCACTCTACAGCAACTTCTTCCCATGCTGGGCAAGGAGTCTTGGCTGGTATCATTGCACCTCAAGGAGGCATACCTGCATGTCCCAATCAGACAAAATTGCAGAAGGTACCTCAGATTTCTTGCAGGTTCAACTCATTATCAATTCTCTGCATTGCCCTTTGGCTTATCTACTGCGCCCAGAGTATTCACGAAATGCCTGGCATCAGTAATTGCCTACTGCAGACTTCAAGGGATACAAATATACCCCTATTTGGACGACTGCCTGATCCAAGCGGACAGCAAGCACATTCTTCTGAAACATCTGGCTTATGTAATAATGTTGTTGAACTCTCTGGGATACACAGTCAGCAAAAAGAAATCAAGTCTAATACCCTCTCTGAAGATAATTTTCTTGGGTGCCAATTTGGACACAAACACCCAGATGGCCTACCTCACGCCAGAGAAGCAGGGGCAACTAATTCAATACTTCAGAACACTAGCATATTGCACCAGGCTGACTGCAAGGAAAATCCTGCAGGCTCTGGGATTCATGGCATCTTGCATCTTACTAATCCCATGTGCAAAGCTGCATATGAGGAAACTACAATGGTACCTGAAAAACATATGGTCTCAACACAGCCACAGTTTGGAAACAATAATACCACTAATTCCATGTCTGCAAAAGGAATTTCTGTGGTGGGCTCAAGCATGTCAAACAAACACAGGTCTTCCATTCAGCAAGCCTCAAGCAAATCAAGTCATCACAACAGACGCCTCGGACTACGCCTGGGGGGCGCACATGACAGATCGGTGCATTTAGGGCAAATGGTCCCAAAAAGAAAAGCACCTTCACATCAATCAAAAGGAAATGCTAGCAGTAATAAATGCTATTCTAGCTTTCAAGGACCTTCTACAACCAGGTCAACTATTGATAAGAACGGACAACACCACAGTTATGTGGTACATAAACAAGCAGGGAGGCACACATTCTTACCCCCTATGCAGACTGGCCATGTCACTTTGGAACATGGCCATGGACTTACAAATGGAACTACAAGCACAGTACTTGCCAGGCAAGGAAAACACGCTGGCAGACAACCTAAGCAGGAATATGACAGATCCACACGAATGGAAATTGCATCCAAAAGTTTTTACAGAAATAATCCAAGAATGGGGAAGGCCAGACATAGATCTCTTTGCCTCCCACAAAAATCATCAATTGACAAAATTCTGCTCAAGGATTTTCCATCCAAAGGCCTGGAGAGTGGACGCTCTCTTTTTCAGTTGGACATCAATGACAGTTTATGCCTTCCCACCTCTTCCTCTGCTGCCCAAAGTTCTATTGAAAACCAGAGCAGACAGACCAAAGATGATTCTCATTGCTCCAGACTGGCCAAGACAACACTGGTACCCACTCCTGAGGAGCCTGACGCATTCCCCACCATGGACCCTGCCTCTAATGCCTCTTTTTCTGACTCAGCACAGCTTCAAAACTCTTCACAGCCAGCTAAAAACACTCAATCTAGCCGCATGGAAGATTCCTTAGCATCACAACAGGCCCTACTCTCCAAGGAGGTGCAGGATGTCATTTTGGAGGCCAGAAGGCCATCAACTAGAAAAGCTTACTCCGCAAAATGGAAACGGTTTTGTGTCTGGAATAAGAAAAAGGGCCAGGATCCTGGAAAACTGAATTTACCTCAAATACTACAATATTTGGCTGAGCTGCTAAGCAGTGGACTTTCATTCTCCTCCATCAAAATCCATGCCTCAGCCATTTCTGCAGAATACAACACTGATCCACCTTTATTCTCTCACCCTCTTAAGACAGTTCCTCAGAGGGGCTAAGAATTTAAGACCTCCAAGGAAACAACCAATACCTGCTTGGGATCTTAATTTAATTCTGGAAAAACTGACCTTGCCTCCCTTTGAGCCAGCTGCCTCATCAGATTTGCAATATTTGTCCTGCAAAACAGCTTTCCTTCTGGCTATCACCTCAGCTTGTAGAGTTTCAGAACTACAGGCTCTCATGGCTGTCCAGCCTTTTATCATCTTCCATCAGGACAGAGTTTCCTTATGAACCCAACCCGTCCTTTATGCCTAAAGTGGTATCCAGGGTAGCTTTAAATCAGGCCATACATTTACCTACTTTTTATCCTAATCCTCAAAACAAAGGGGAGAGATTACTACATTCCTTGGACATCCACAGACAACTGCGTTATTATTTGGACAGAACAAAGCCTTTCAGAAAATCAGAACAGCTCTTTGTGTCCTATGCGGTAGGAGCTCAAGGAATGCCAATCTCCAAACAGACAATCTCAAAATGGATAGCCCACTGCATAGGCTTTTGCTATTCCTTTCATGGCAAGACTGTACCTACAGGCATTAGGATTCATTCCACCAGGGCCACAGCCACCTCTGCAGCTTTCCTCAGAGGAGTTCCTACCAAGGATATTTTGGAAGCAGCCACTTGGAGTTCTGTGCATACCTTCTCCAAGCACTACAACCTACCATTATACTCCAAATCTAGAGCAGGCTTTGCCACTGCAGTCTTGCAGGGCATTTTGGCTCCTCCTAGTTCCACCTAGTGCCTACCACCCCTTTCTTAGCTTTGGGATTCTACCCATCTGTTATGACTGCAGCTGTATGCACGATGAACATAGTACAGTTTTGTACCTACCATAAATGTAGATGTTCGAGTGCTAATACAGCTGCAGTCCAGGTTTCCCTCCCTCCTTCCCCTCTTGGGACAGGCCTATAGGCTAACACATCCTCATACAACCTGATTGGGGTATTCATTTATGATGTATTTGCTGGCAACTACTGTATTTTGATTATATTGCACTGCATTATTACACAAATTTATGTATTGCCTTCCTTCTGGGGGCACCTGACATCTGGGGCAAGAAAAACTGAAGAAAATGGCGTTGGCTGGTTCCTTTATACCCCTGTCGCACTGACGTCAGGGAAGAAGCGACGACAACCGACGCCGGACCTAGACTTTGGAATTCGGCCGACTGAGGACCCGCCTGACGGCAGGAGAACCCATCTGTTATGACTGCAGCTGTATTAGCACTCGAACATCTGCATTTATGGTAGGTACAAAACTGTACTTTCTGGTGTAATACCATGGTGCTTGACATGTATGAGTTTTTCTGGTGGTTGGAGACAAGTGGACAATTGACAGACTTTGAGTAACTTTTTTGTATTCTCAAAGCATGTGGACATGAGTCAATGCAGTTGAATTGCTTATAAACCAAGCTATTAGCAGTAACTGTGGTAATACAGGTATGTGTTGTGCTTTGGGAAGAGTTATTGGTGTGCTGTACATGTGAATTACATGTACTGCTTACTATTTTAATTGCATGTAGCAGCGATGTGTGTGATGAAATATTGTGCTCTGAAATTGCACACTTGTAATCCGTGCAGTTTGGGTGTTATCAGCCACACACGTGAAATGGCAACACTGCTGAGTTAGAGTAGTGTATGTCCCTATGTCCAAGTATGTCACAATTGGTTAATGTCATGCTGAATGTACCTGTTAATGGTAGTTGATATGAAATGATAGTCGTGTGAAGTTGTTGGTAGTGAGAGTATCAAGCATGGACAATGGCAAGAGTTGCATGTAACGTAATGTAAAGGGGCATACCTTTGTTGAAGGTTGCGCATCAGGGCTGGCAACTCAGCACGTAAAAATCTTCGGCCAATACTTGGCGGACCAGAGCACCACTGTGGCAACCCCTAACCGGGAAAAGCCGAAAGACACAACTTATGTCTAACCATAATTCAAGATGTAATGTGCAAGGTGGAATGACTGAGATATTGAGCTTGAGGTACAGCTGACATAAAGTCAGGTGGGCGAAGGAACTTGTGAAGTCACATGGTCAGTATGCAGCCCAGTAACACCAACAATTTGAAAACACAACAGGACAGTGATATGAGTTGGCAAAAAGGTAATGGTGTTTATCCTTCAAAAGTAATGCTTTGGATTTCGAAGACAAAGTGTTTGTAGATGCAGGTCCAAAGGCTAAATGGTTATCTGCAAAGTGTCAGTCAAGGTTTGTGATGTAGTCTGGAAGTGTTTATCTTGATGAAATGTAAGCATGCTGATTATAAAGCCAATGGTTGATAGTGTATTACACTCATTACAAGATGTGAGGATTGCCAAACAATCCAGTAAGTAGGTTGACTTATGTAGGCGACAGTGTTTACGGACCTATTTGGTATAGTGAGAAAGTCTGACACCACAGATTGTCTGCAGCAACATAAAAATATAAGTTGGTGAGCAACAGTTTTGTAGAGGCATTTGCCAGCTGGGTGAAGGGTTGGTATGGGGTTGCAAGTACATAGTCCCATGCTTTGGTGAAGCATGTTAAGGTGCGTGAAAATGAATGGACAGAACTAGGCTGGCATTTGTGAAGAGGCCTGTGACACTATAGTAATGTAAAGGAACTTTTCATGACAGGGTTATAGTGATAAAATATTGCAGGATTTGAATAAATAGTTTATTGAAACAAGGCGTGGAATGAATTGTGACCAGAAGTACCACATCTGTGGATAATGTCCTTCCATGTCAGGGCTTGGTTATTATAGTGGCAGTAAACTGAGGAAAAATTGACTGCTGTGTGTAATGCTGTATGGAGAGAAAGTGAATAAGTATTGTGTTTTGTCTGAGAGAGTAAAGTCTGGACAACGTCGGTACATGCAGTGGCCTCTGTATGATGGGTATTTATCTTGATGGTCTTCTTACTAAGCATTCTTGACAATAACTGGCCTGGAAGCATCAGACAGCACCCATGGTGGTGAATGAAATGTTACAAAAGGAAAGGGTAAAGGTACAACAGTATTTGATGGACTTCTAAGCAGATGTGCTGGGTATATTTTTAAGGAGAAATGTACAGAATAGGCATAGCTAATTTGTTATAATGAATGGGAGGAAACACAAATGTGTAGTGGCACACTGAATGCTCACTGGTAAACCTGAGGTGTAACAGTATTGACAAGTGTCTAATTTAGGATTGGGATTGTGGAGCTTTTATATGCACTTGTCTTCACAGACTATATGCTTTATGTCCACATGCAGTGTTTTACGTACAAGCAATTAAGGAATTTACAGTACAGCAAAAATGAGAACCTGCTTTGTAATCCTGCTGTGGACAAATTAACTTCAATTACATTTTGGTGCAGCAGTGAGCATTTTAAAAAATCCTGAAAGTAACATGGTGTTTAATATTGATAAATGCAAAAGTGTAATGTCCTAGAACTGTCCTCTTTTTCTTTACACTGCAGCAGCCAAAATGTTTGGTACCTACAGTAAACAGGAAGGCCTGAGAATGGGAGATCAAAAGGCTTGCAAAACAGTGCCTTCTGAAGTGCTATTGAGCATGGATGGAAATTTGACAGCCTGTGGTGCAGCTAAAAAAAATTTCCCACTGTGAGAGTAAGACTGGAAGAGGTAAGCAGGCCATTATTCAAGACTCCTGCTGTGAAATGTCAATCACAGCCGTAAGCAGCTCAAATTACCTTCAGATATTCATCGTGTTACCCTGCTGCAGTCATCACACTTAGGTTATCCTGTCGTCAGGCGGTCCCGCAGTCGGCTGGAATTCCAAAGTCTTGGTCTGGCGTCGGTTGCTGTCGCCTCTTCCCTGACGTCAGTGCGCCAGGGGTATATATAATGCAACTGACGCCATTTTCTCCAGTCTTTCTTGCCGCGCAGTGCCCGAAGCAGAAGCAGTTCGCAAGTGCCGGTCGGCCGACTACTGAGATTTTCGAATTTGAATTTCAGACCGAAGTCTTCTATAAAGCGAAGTACCCCATTGGGGAAACTTTTCTTGCCTCAGATCGATGTCAGAAAAAGTTAATAATTGTATTTCTTGTGGGAAGCAAATACCTCATAAGGATTTTCATTCTTATTGCATACCTTGCCTAGGCCCAGACCACGACGTCACTAGTTGTCATTTTTGTGCTAGGTTTAATAAGCGTACTATTAAAAGACCCTTTGATTTCGTACAACACTACTTTGGTAGGAAATTTAACTACACCATGCCGTCGGAGCAACCGACTACCGGCATGCACAAAAAACGCAAGGATAAGAACAGACAGCCCAGGCCTAAACCAGATTCCGAGGCCTTGACTGGCCCGGTCTCCGGTTCTCCGGTCCTCAGTGCGGCTCCGACGGAGCCCCTACCGCAGATCTGGAACCCGAGACCGCTTCAGAATTTTTGACGGAATGTACCAGGCCGACGCAGCCATTTAGTGCAGGCCCTACTGACGACATTGCTGAAAAAGATGTCGGTGCTGCAGAAACGCCATCAGTTTCTGAAGGCGTTTTCAGACTGACGACGCTCACCATTAAATCGTTTTCTAAGACGAAGACTCCTATTAAATCTAAAAAGACTGCACTTCAGTCCCCTGTTCAAGGCCCCATGCCTAAGAAACAGATGCTCAAAATGGCTGAAGATTTGATCACTTTAATCAGGGGTTCCCAGCCCCCTCCTGACAAAAGGCCTAGACAAGAGGAAGATTATGCATCCTCTGAACAAGTGTCCATTTCTTCAGACTCCTCTGAGGACCAAGATTACTCTTTCTCCCCTTATGAAGATTCTGATGCTGAGGATTCCATTCCCTCAGCTTCTCCTGAAGACTACTCCTTTGGGGAAACTTTACACACTATGAGGGAACATTTTCACTGGGAAGGTCAGGACTACTCTGACTCTAAGAAAAGGCTCAGAGAGTTTCTTTTACTCCCCCAACACAGACCAGTTGCCATCCCACCAGTTTTAGACATTGTGGATGATGTTTACTTAGAATCCAGTTTTAACCCTGATTCTCTTCCTCCTGCTCCGGCTAAGCCTGACAGATATTATAGAGTGCCTGATTCCCACAAATTTCTTTACAAAAGCCCTGTTGCTGACCCAGAGACAATCTCCCAGGGTCCCAAGGGGGCTAAGGCTTCTATGGCTAAAAATCCTGTACCTTCTGAGAGGGATTCCAGAGCACTAGACAGGTGGGGGAGAAAGGTTTACACCTCAGCCACTCTAGCTATGAGGGCACTAAATTGCCAATTTCACATGCTTAAGTATCAGCAATTTCTAATCTCTCAGCTAAAGCAAAAAATGGCCACTCTCCCTCAACAATCTTACTTGAAAGAAATGCAGGATCTGTTGCATGCCACTGAACAGGTGGGCAAACATACCTTACAATGTGGTTTTGAGTCTTTGGAGGCCTCCTGCAGAGCAGCTGTCACTTGGTCTGTTATACGTAGGCATGCTTGGTTAAAGGAACAAACTCTACCTGATCATGTTAAAGCAAAACTTCTAGATGCTCCCTTACAGCAGGATGTTCTTTTTGGAGTTAAAGCAGAAGAAGTCTTAAAGAAAATGGAGGATAAGGCAAAATCTATGCAGACAGTCAAAGATTTCCTACAGGTACAGCCCTCGCTTCAGCAGAAACTGGCCAACAAAAATTGGTCCTTTCCAGCTACAGACAGACCACAGAGGGGTAAATACAGACGCCCAAGGGGCAGAGGACAACCACAAGCCCAGTACAAACCTCGCCAATGGGGCACTACAACACAGAAGGGAGGAGAAGACAGGTCCCAATCTACCAGAAGGCAAACTCAATGACTTGCACCTCATCTGGCCAAGCAACACTTGGGAGGAAAACACGCACTTTTTTTCAGACAACTGGCACATGTTCACAAAGGACAAATGGGTCCTAGACATAATTTTACGAGGATACAGATTCCATTTTCACACCTTGCCAATGAAAAGAGGAATGCCAAACCTGCCACAAAATCAATGGGCAGAGGCACAAAAACAAATTACAGCTCTTATGGACATGAGAGCCATTCAACTGGTACCTACTTGAGAGCAAGGTCAAGGATTTTACTCAAGACTTTTTCTAGTGCCCAGAAAGGTCAATGTCTGGAGACCAATTCTGGACCTTTCAATTCTAAACACCTACTTGCAAGTACCCAAATTCAAGATGCTAACACTACAGCAGCTTCTTCCCATGTTGGGCAAGGAAGCATGGCTAGTAACGTTGGACCTCAAGGAGGCATACCTGCATGTCCCTATCAGACAAAGTTGCAGAAGATACCTCCGTTTCATTGCAGGTTCAACCCATTACCAATTCTCTGCACTGCCCTTTGGCTTATCTACTGCGCCCAGAGTCTTCACAAAATGCCTGGCACCAGTAATTGCATACTGCAGACAAAGAGGAATTCAAATATACCTATACCTGGACGACTGCCTCATCCAAGCAGAAAGCAAGGACATTCTATTAAATCATCTGGCTTTTGTGAAACATCTACTAAATTGCCTGGGGTACACAGTAAATGAAAAGAAGTCAAATCTAGTACCCTCACAAAATATGACATTCCTGGTTGCCAGCTTGAATACAACGGCTCAGAAGGCTTATCTGACACCAGACAAACAACTACAACTGACTCAATATTTCAAAACAATGGCAACAAAGGCCCAATTAACTGCAAGAAAAATTCTGCAGGCCTTGAGCTTCATGGCATCTTGCATACTACTAATACCATTTGCAAAGCTGCATATGAGGAAATTACAGTGGTACCTAAAAAGCATATGGTCTCAACACAGCCACAGGTTGGACACAATGATATCTCTCATTCCCTGCCTATAACAGGAGTTTCTATGGTGGTCACAGGCATGTCACCTCAACAAGGGTCAGCCTTTCACCTTGCCCCCAGCCAGGCAAACTATCACAACAGATGCATCAGATTACGCCTGGGGGGCTCACATGGCAGGACAGTGCGTTCAAGGCGTATGGACTGCAGATCAAAGGAATCTGCACATCAATCAAAAAGAGATGCTAGCTGTACAGAAAGCCCTGACAGCCTTCAAGGATCTATTACATCCAGGACAACTGACAATAAAGACGGACAACACCACAGTAATGTGGTACATAAACAAACAAGGGGGTACCCACTCCTACCCTCTGTGCAGGCAAGCAATGACCTTATGGAACACAGCTCTGGCTTACCAAGTTCAGTTACAAGCTCAATTCCTGCCAGGACAGAAGAATACATTGGCAGACGACCTCAGTAGAAACATCATGGATCCCCACGAGTGGAAACTAGATCCACAAGTATTTACAATGATAACTCAAAAATGGGGCCTTCCAGACATAGACCTGTTTGCCAGCCCTCAAAACTATCAACTAACAAAATTTTGTACAAGGGCACCACCATCAAGCGTGGAAAGTGGACGCACTCTCTTTCAGTTGGAAAAACCTGACAGTATATGCCTTCCCTCCATTGCCTCTCCTCACAAAGGTACTTCTGAAAGTCAAAAAGGAGAGACCTCGACTGATTCTCATAGCCCCAGACTGGCCACGCCAGCACTGGTACCCGCTATTGAGGAATATGGCCCACGGCCCACCATGGATATTACCACAAATTTCCCATTTACTCACACAACAAAACAATCAGATTCTTCACAGCCAGATCAAAACCTTAAATCTGGCTGCATGGCAAATCAACTAAGCATCCAGCCAGCTCCTCCTTCCCAAGCAGTTATGGATGTTATTCTGGAAGCTAGGAGGCCAAGCACCAGGAAGGCTTATTCGGACAAATGGAAAAGGTTTTGTGCCTGGAACCAATCTAAAGGCCAAGACACAATTCAGCTTCACATGCCTCACATTCTACAGTATTTAACTGAGATGTTGCACAAAGGACTTTCTTTCTCCTCCATTAAAATCCATGCTTCAGCTATTTCGGCCCACTACAACACGGATCCACCCTTATTTTCACATCCACTTCTAAGGCAGTTCCTCAGAGGGGCAAAAAACATTAGACTCCCCAGGAGAGCACCTACACCAACATGGGACCTCAATTTTGTTCTGGAAAAACTAACGCTACCTCCCTTTGAACCAGCTTTCTCTGCAGATCTTCAGTTCCTATCATGGAAGACTGCCCTGCTGCTAGTAATAACTTCAGGTAGAAGAGTCTCAGAGCTACAGGCACTAATGGCAGTGGAACCTTTCCTTATTTTTCATCAAGACAGGGTTTCTCTACGGAACTAATCCTTCCTTTATGCCTAAGGTGGTTTCCAGTGTGGCTTTAAATCAAACCATCCACTTACCCACCTTCTTCCCAAATCCACAGAACAAAGGTGAAAGACTCCTGCATTCCTTGGACATTCACAGGCAACTTCGTTACTACTTGGACAAAACTAAGGCTTTCAGAAAATCTGACCAGCTCTTTGTATCCTATGCTACAGCTTCTCAAGGGAAGGCTATATCAAAGCAAACCGTTTCCAAATGGATAGGTCATTGCATAGGTTTTTGCTACACCCATCATGGAAAACCAGTTCCTGCTACCATTAGGCCCCACTCTACCAGGGCAACAGCTACTTCTACAGCCTTTCTCAGGGGGGTTCCAACCAAGGAGATTTTGGAAGCTGCAACTTGGAGTTCAGTACACACCTTTACCAAACACTGTCACTTACCACTTTACTCTAAGACCAGGGCGGGCTTCGCCACTGCAGTTCTGCAGGGCCTTCTAGCCTCCTCTAACCCTCTATGATACCTCCACCCATCCTTAGCTTTGGGATTCAACCCAAGTGTGATGACTGCAGCAGGGTAACACGATGAACATAGTACAGTTTTGTACCTACCATAAATGTAGATGTTCGAGTGTACACCCTGCTGCAGTCCAGGTTACCCTCCCTCCATCCCCTCTGACCTTCTGGCTAAATCTCTTCAATACCTTCCTGATGTATTTGCTTATAGCTGAAGGGATTTTGTGTTTGTGCAAGTTTACTCAATTTGATACTAATTACTGACTACCTTTTTGTGGGCACCTGACATCTGGGGCAAGAAAAACTGAAGAAAATGGCATTGGTTGCATTATATATACCCCATGGCGCACTGACGTCAGGGAAGAGGTGACAGCAACCGACGCCGGACCAAGACTTTGGAATTCCAGCCGACTGCGGGACCGCCTGACGACAGGATAACCCAAGTGTGATGACTGCAGCAGGGTGTACACTCGAACATCTACATTTATGGTAGGTACAAAACTGTACTTTCTCTGACAGCTAGGAAGGTGGTGTGAGGGGGGAGGGGAGATGAATAGAAGAACTACAAGCCAGGGATAACAAAAGACTTAAAAATTAGGAAGTCTAACAATAAGCTGCAGTAAAAAAAACTTTGATAGTCTGTTCTTTGGAATTTCAACTGCTTGTGGTGTAATTAGCCACTGAAAAGCAACCATTGTTTTGTAAAAAGTTTGTGTTTGAAGCAACAGAGTGGATGCATGCTAAGTGAATACTGTGACAGCAACTGTGAAACAGGGACGCCGCCGTGATGTCATGGTTTTGAGACAAATACTGCATTGTGGGATTGCAGGAGGCTTAGTAAAACTTAGAAACAATTTCAACATGCTAGCCCCCATGTGGCAAGAGTATAAAATTACGTATAAAAATTTAAAAAAAACTGTAAATGGTCCCAGAGTGCTGTTAAAATATAGGAAATATCAAAACTTGATGAAATAGACATGTTTTTTCAGTCTGTGCGTGCGGTTCTCCTTTAAAGCAAAACTATTAGATGCTCCATTACAACATGATACCTTGTTTGGTATTAAAGCAGAAGAGGTGTTGAAGAAAATGGAGGACAAAGCAAAATCTATGCAAACAGTGAAAGATTTCTTACAGGTACAGCCTCCCAGATTTAGCAGGAACTGGCCTACAAAGAATTGGTCCTTTTCAATGTCAGACAGGCCACAGAGAGCCAGATACAGATGCCCCAGAGGCAGATCACAGCCCTAAGGCTCATACAGGCCTAAACAATGGGGTGCTTCTACCTCCAAAAGCGGAGAGGAAAAATCACAGCCATACAGGAAACAGTCTCAATGACTTTCCCCTGCCAGCACCAAGCACTTATCTTCTGGCAGCTCCTTTGGGGGGAAAACTAGCACTTTTTTCACAAAATTGGCACATGATCACCCAGGACAAATGGGTCTTAAATATCGTATCTCAAGGCTACAGGTTACACTTTCACACCCTGCCAAGGCCAAACGGTATGCCAGACCTGCCACGCAATCAATGGGCAGAGGCACAAAAACAAGTTTCATCCCTCATGGACATGAGAGCCATTCAGCAGGTACCACAGCAAGAGCAGGGACAAGGATTTTACTCAAGGCTATTCTTGGTACCCAGAAAGGACAAAGCCTGAAGACCAATACTGGACCTGTCTATCCTAAACACATTCCTGGATATTCCAAAATTCAAAATGTTAACTCTGCATCAGCTTCTGCCCATGCTGGGCAAGAAGGCTTGGGTTGTGACTTTAGACCTAAGAGAGTCATACCTACATGTCCCAATCAGACAATCATGCAGAAGATACCTCAGATTTATAGCTGGCTCAATGCACTACCAATTCTCTGCACTGCCCTTTGGCTTATCTACTGCGCCCAGGGTCTTCACAAAATGCCTGGCACCAGTAATTGCATTTTGCAGACAGAGGAATACAAATATATCCTTACTTGGACGACTGCCTTATTCAAGCAGAGAACAAGGACATCCTACTACAGCATCTGGCGTTTGTAAAAAGATTACTAACAGGTCTAGGGTACACAGTAAATGAAAAGAAATCAAAGCTCGTACCCTCTCAAGAGATAATATTCCTGGGTGCAAGCTTAAATACATCTGTCCAGATGGCTTATCTCACGCCAGACAAACACAGACAACTGACTACTTATTTCAAAATGTTGGCAACAAAGACCCAGTTATCTGCAAGAAAATTCTGCAGGCTTTGGGCTTCATGGCATCCTGCATACTGCTCCATATGCAAGACTGCATATGAGGAAACTTCACTGGTATCTAAAAAGTGTTTGGACTCAACATTGCCACAGCCTGGAAACAATAATTACCCTCATTCCCCGCCTGCAGCAGGAGTTTAGATGGTGGGCAAAAGCCTGTCACCTCAACATGGGACAGCCATTCACCTTACCCACAGCCAGGCAGACATTGACAACAGATGCCTCAGATTATGCCTGGGGTGCCCATATGGCAGGAAGATGTATTCAGGTCACATGGTCCGCAAGTCAAATGCATCTACATATCAATCAAAAAGATATGCTAGCTGTTCAGAATGCCCTGCCAGCCTTCAAGGATCAACTTCATCCAGGACAACTACTAATAAAGACGGACAATACTACAGTCATGTGGTACATAAACAAGCAGGGGGGCATGCATTCCTACCCCCTCTGCAGACTAGCCATGAACTTGTGGGACACAGCACTGACTTACCAAGTACATCTGCAAGCACAATTCCTGCCAGGAAGGATAAATGCTCTGGCAGACGAACTAAGCAGAAACCTAATGGATCCCCACAAGTGGAAATTGGATCCACAAGTCTTCAGCATGATAACAAGGAACTGGGGATGCCCGGACATAGACCTATTTGCCTCCCCTCACAACTGCCAACTACAGAGATTCTGCACAAGGACTTATCACAAGCAAGCATGGAAATTGGATGCTCTATCTTTCAGCTGGAAAAACCTAACTGTATATGCCTTTCCCCCTCTGCCTTTCCTCCCCAAGGTACTCCTCAAGGTCAGACAAGAGAAGCCAAAAATTATACTGATTGCCCCAGACTGGCCCCGCCAGCATTGGTACCCAATCCTAAAGAGCTTGTCTCAATGCCCAGCTTGGACATTACCTCAAATTCTTAACTTATTGATCCAACAAGACAGTCAGATACTGCACAGCCAACTCAGGGCATTAAACCTGGCAGCATGGCGGATAATGTAGCCATTCAAGACGCACCTCTCTCTAAAGCAGTGATGGATGTTATTTTGGAGGCCAGGAGGCCTAGCACCAGAAAATCTTATACAGAAAACTGGAAGAGATTCTGTGCTTGGAACCAGGCACAAGGTATTGATATGACTGTTCCAAATATTCCTCAGATTTTGTAATACTTAACTGAGATGCTGGATTAAAGGCCTTTCCTTTTCATCAATTAAAATTCATGCCTCTGCCATTTCAGCTCATTACAATACAGAACCACCTATTTTTCTCATCCATTACTAAGGCAGTACCTCAGAGGAGCCAAAAACATAAGATCTCCAAGGAGAGCACCAATACCAGCTTGGGACCTCAACTATGTCTTGGAAAAACTCACACTGCCTCCGTTTGAGCCAGCCACTGCAGCTGATATAAAATTCTTATCCTGGAAAACAGCTCTGCTCCTAGCAATAACCTCCGCTAGACGAGTCTCAGAGTTGCAAGCACTCATGGCTGTGGAACCTTTTATCATTTTCCATCCTGACAGGATTTCTGTAAGGACAAACCCTACATTTATGCCTAAGGTAGTGTCCAGTGTGGCCCTTAACCAAACAATTCATTTGCCTGCCTTTTACCCAAACCCACAGAATAAGGGTGAGACACTTCTGCATTCTTTGGACATTCACAGGCTGCTACGCTTCTACTTGGACAGAACCAAAGCTTTCAGAAAGACTGAACAACTTCTAGTGGCATTTGCTGCAGGATCACAAGGAAAGCCTATCTCAAAACAGACTATTTCAAAGTGGATAGGCCACTGCATTCATTTCTGCTATTCACAGCATGACAAATCAGTGCCTAAGGGCATTAGGCCACATTCATCCAGTGCAGCAGCCACTTCAACAGCCTTCCTCAGAGGAGTACCAATCAAAGACATCTTAGAGGCTGAAACTTGGAGTTCAGTACATACTTTTACAAAGCACTATCACTTACCTCTCTACTCTAAATCCAGGGCAGGCTTTGCCACTGCAGTTCTGCAGGGCCTGATAGCTTCTCCTAATCCTATTTAGCACCAGCCTCCCAACCTTAGCTTTGGGATTCAACCTAGTTGTAATGACTGCAACAGTGAAACACGATGAACATAGTACAGTTGTGTACCTACCATAAATGTAGATGTTCGAGTGTATTCACTGTTGCAGTCCAGGTTACCCTTCCACCATCCCCCTTTTCCTTGCTGGGACTTCTCTATTCTATACAACCTATGTGGTGTATTTGCTTGTAGATGAAGGACAATTTGTTTTTGTGTATTCATGCTTATTGGCATAATTTAGCCTACCTTTTTAGGGGCACCTGACATCTGGGGCAAGAAAAACTGAAGAAAATGGTGTCGGCTGCGTCTTTTATACCCCTGGTGCACTGACGTTAGGGAGGAGGCGACAGCAACCAACACCGGACCTAGACTTTGGAACTCGGGCCGACTGCGGGTAGCCTGCCAGCAGGGTAACCCAATTGTAATGACTGCAACAGTGAATACACTCGAACATCTACATTTATGGTAGGTATACAACTGTACTTTCTACGGTTTGATCCTCTGCTGGGGTGCCTTCTGTGCGGAGTCTGCATGTCCTCCCTGTGCTCGCGTGGGTTTCCTCTGGGTGCTCCGGTTTCCTCCCACATCCCAAAGACATGCTGTAGGTGGATTGGACACTCTAAATTGGCCCTAGGTGTGAGTGTGTGCGTGTGTGCCTTCTGTGGAAGGTTGGGTGCCGGGCTGGCAACTCGACACCATAAAACTCCACTGCCAATCATGAGCGGACAGGTGATCCGCTGTGGCGACTCCTAACCGGGAAAAGCTGGATTAATAAGAAGAATAAATATGACATCTCCAGTTTTTCGCAATGACCTTGTCATCTTCAGAGGTCACAGCAACTCCACACCAAGATAATCCTAATGTAACTCCTCTCTGGGCATGCCATGTGTGGTTTCTGCTTCTGATATTGCATATTCTAGACAACCTGTCTAACTTGTTTTATTCAAGGGATTACTGACTCATTGGCATGAGACTGTCAGTGTGGATTCTGCACTTTTAAGTTAAACCACAATCCTGGTTACTCAAGAAAATTTTAGAGATTCTAAAAAAAATGTTCTATAGGGAAAATCTACAAGAACAAGTGGAAATGTTTCACCATGTGAGTAAATGAAAGACATTTAAATCTGGAGTCGACCCCAGTAGAAAAAGGTTTGTGTAAGTACATTTGGCAGTTGTTTCAAATTTCCAAGAGTCTATTCATCACCCATCCACTGCCTTGCTAAAAGTGTTTCTCGAAGGTGCATTTTACCTAAGACTCTTTTCCCCCCTTCAATCAGAGACCCAGTCCCCCACTGGACCTCTATTTTACTTTAGAGATGTTCACACAACTACCTTTTGTGCTGGCAGCAAAGAAAACATTTAAGTACCTGTCTTGAGCCTGTTTCTTGACAGCTGTTACTGTAACAAAGACAATTGTTTGATGTCCAAGCATGTTCATTCAAACCTTACTATCTGGTACTGCAACAAAATATAGAAGTACTTTATACCCAAAGTAAACAAAGAGCTCACCCTATACCAATCCATTAATTTGTTAGCTTTCTTCTTATTAAGCCAGCATAAGTAAATAGCTACAGCACTGCATGAGTGTACAAAGACATCTGTATATTTACTTGAGCAGAATGCTTTCATACAGAAAGAGTGACTAGCTACTCATCTTTTATGCCCCTCAAAGAAAAGAGCTAGGTGACTGCTACATTTTCAAGTTGGCTATCAGCATGTATCAAGTTCTGCTGCTAGAAGGCAGGCATATGTCTTACTTCAGCCTTCACTGCTCTCTCCACTGGAGCCATGGTTAACTTCATGGCCTCTCTGTGCAGTACCGCAGTGGATGAGGTTTGCACAGCAGCTCCCTAGTCAACCACCAGTGTCTTCACCAAACACTAAAAAATAATGCTCACTTCCAGAGCATGATCATCTTTGGAGATACCTTTGCAAAAAGGAAGTTCTTGTAACCGGGATCACCAAGAACTACTACTAGGGACACTTTCAAACAGGTTACTGGATGGACACTTCTTGACACATTAGCAATCAGCTGTTGCCCTCCAGGCCCAAGACATATAAACCCCTACATTTACTTTTATTTTCAAAGCTAACTGCATCCTGGCTGACTTGCTTAATTTTTTCTTTTCCTTTGTAGGGGTAACCTTTCTTCACTTTTGGGGTATGTCTTTGGGCTACCACAGAGAAATTGAAATCTGGACATAGGCATAAATGAACCAGGACAGAGCACAAGGCAGTCTGACAGATGTTAGAGTGCTGAGTGACCCTAATTTCTGAGCATATAGTCTTATGGGTTACTCTTCTTACAGATTTAAAATTTTGAAAGGAACATAACTTGTAGTTGTGTAATCTTTGACTAAAAGAGAGAGTATTGAAATTACTGCAGTAGACTTGTGAGTCATAGGTAATATGAAAAATCTCAGAAATTATGTGACACCGCTTTAAATCACGAAATTATATTTTGAATTTTCTTAGTTTCTCATTTACATAAACCATGCAAATAGCATTAGTCTGTTTATATATCTTGCCTTTATCTTAATGCAACGAAAAATGTGACTTAACATAATGGAGGGTTATGTAAACTTTGGAATAAATAAATAATTAGGGTGTTATAACTTTGAAAAGGGAAATTACTTTTACTTTCAAACACTGACTCCACAAACTTGCCCAGTCAGGAGAAATGTGACACACATTATAGTACATGTCCTAAACAGAAGAATGATAATTTCATCCAGTTTTATGAAAAAAAATATTTTTTTAAATTTATGGACTGGATTTCATTTTATGCCAATCATATTATAAATGTTCACGGCTTCTGCTTAATTTTCAGATGCATTTTAGATCTTACAGTTAGAGAACACAGAATATTTATTACTGATATATAGCCTAAAGGCAACTTAGTTTAAACAGATCTGTTGGGTTGTGTGTTAGTGAATTATTTTGAGTCTTTGTGATTAATCTTCTTTTAAAGCAATTAATAGTTTCCTATAATTTAGTAGTAACCCACACCTGAGTGTGGGTGTCGCAGGATTTTACCCACGGTTAGAGTGGTTTGATCATGCGGGCAAAGCACCCATGATCATGCTCTAGAATTGAAGGTTATTTTTTAGTGTTCGGTGAAGACATTGGTGGTTGACCAGGTAGCTGCTTTGCAGACCTCATCCATTGTGGTACTGCACAGAGAGGCCCATGCCACTGTTTGCATTAATGCACATTTTCTAAATAATGCAAAGAATAAAGCTCTACTGCTTCTCATTATTGATTCATGGAAATCATCAGTAATTTACCAGAAACTTCAAAATATTATAAGGGAAAGGGCAAAATTTTCAGGACAGTTAAGGACAGTCTACAAAACTTTGTCTAGTTGAGAGGTATGGATACCAACAGTATAATTGCTTGTACTGACAGTGAGTATACCTCTCAATTTTCTAAAGGTTTGCAGAGTGTCCCTGATTGTCCTCATATTTTTGCTGTTATCCTCATAAAATGTGCCACACACTTATCCCGAATGCCAAGTAGCAAGTCAGACTGTTCAACAATACTTCATTGGTTGGACTTCTTTCTATTGGAATGTTTGGCTTTCAGTCATCACAGTGATTGGCTATTCAGTCAGTGTACATAGTTTTGAATGGCAATGATATTTTTATTATATAATAATGTTAGTAAACTGTGGAATGTTATTTTAGCAAACATTGAAAATTTGGTTCTTTAAGATGTTTTCTTTTTCCCAAGTTTTGTATTCTTAGAATATATAAAATCTAATTTTTTTGTAATCATGCACTATTTTGAAGAAAATCATGTTGTACTTGACAGCAGGTGGTAGGAATGAATGCATTCCATAATCTGTAGTGATGGAGAGTTTCTGTAGTGTTTAGAAAGGGTGGGAAAATGATAAAAAGTAATTAATTGGAAAACTGCCTGGGGACACTTTTGTAAAGGACTAGAGTGACCACAGCAATATTCTCTAAGAGGAGATGAAATCATGCTTGAAGAAAAAAAGTTAAAATTTTATGATGTAAGGATAGGAAAAGCAGATGAATTCTTGATGCAAACAGGATGATAACAAAGTTGCTATTTTTTAATCTAAGGTTCTTAATTGCCATTTACAGGTCTGGTCTACATGGATTGGTGGTTAACAGCCACCAGAATGAACTCAAGTAGTGGTATACTGACGGATCATGGAAGAAAAGTGGCAGTGCTCAGATATAGGTCAAGGGAAATAGAATTCACATAAGCAGAAGTATGTGCTTAGAGGTCTAAGCATAGTTATAGAAGTGATCCACAGTAGTGGAAGGCTTATAGCATTGTAGTCAGTGATGCAAAATACTGGATGAGAAAATGCAGCAGCATTGCAATCGAACTTGAAAGAAACATCTCCGGGTCATTTTTTCAAGTCTTCAGGGGGCTGACAGCAGTAGAAGTTCATGGCATTCCAGATGAGGGATTGACAGTGATTCATTTGCTGTGGTTAATAAAGAAATTTGGTGTTACATTGGTGCTGCAAATAGCTGCTTTACAGGTCTTGTTCCTCTAATTCTTTTTCTAGTTGGGTTTTTTCTATATGTTCTCCCTGTAACTAAGTGGCTTGTTGATGGATGCTCCTCTTCCTTCTATATCCTAAATGAATTCTCTGTTGCCCATAGATTGTGCAGTGTTTGTGTGAATGGGTGCACATATTTGTATGATCCAGGATCAGTTTTCTGCTTTATGCCCTTTGATTATCAGTACGGGCTCTAGCTCCACTTTGAGCCGAATAGAATAAAGCAGGTAACAGACATTGAGTGAAAGAATAATGAAGTGCAGTTGGAAGGCCAGATCACTTACACAACACTGGAGTTCATGCCACACTTGCTGGAGTACAACAGCTGAACTCTTCTAATTATCTCAGTAGTTTACATTGAGATATGATGGTTTACATTGAGATATGTATAACTGAGAGCGTATTGCTTATGTATCTACATTTCGCAAGGTGGTCTGATCTCATAGTCTCCTGGAGAAAGAGCGAAGTAGTCTATATTCCCTGTCATTGATCACTCTTTCTTCAAGGTGGAGTGCCTTATAGTGAAAATGTATTTAGGGGTGCATAAGGGCTTGCCCCCTGCAATTTTTTTTTTTTTTTTTTTTGCATTTGCTTGTATTCAGCACAAGCCTAAGTACTTTGTATTACAAGTTAGACCGTACTCAAACTCATGCACTATGAGCTAGTTTAGCCAAGTGTTTTCATTAACTGGTGTCTTGAGACATGGTGGGCTACTTATTTGTGTCTCATGCCTCCACCATTAAAGAATACAGAAGTGTTGTTTCTGAGCAGTCCTGTAACCTGCTGTCCTTCGTTAGTAATGAGATGGCTAGACATTATTGCAGCAAAGATATGAGTAGCCTTTTCAATACCACTGGTATTCAAACTGGGAAAAGCAGCCACTGGGAGAGAGAGGAGACCCAAGGAAGATAAATCCCAGGAGGAAATAACCATTTGTATGGAGTTGGTTTTGTTCTTAGATTATTCGATAAAGAAAACTTGAGTGTAGTCTGTGGTAATGTTAAGTGGTTTTGCAGTAGCATGCTCAGGTATTACTGCAACAACATTCTAGCCCAGTAGAGAAGTCATCTGTTAGCTGGAATATGTGGGATAATATGAAATGTTGTAGAATGTTTTTTAGTCAGATTTAGAGAGATGCTAGAAGATCCCCTGTTTTTGTATTGAAGCCCTTAATTAGTTTCTCAGTTTTCATCAGCAATGTAATTTGATGACAATGAATGCAAAAGGCCTTGAGTAACAACTACAGAGAGAGTTATAAACTATTAGAACAGTTGGCATAGTACTGGTCCGTAAATTGGAAACCTTTCCCAGTGCTCTTGGTAGGGATTGGAAAGCTTAACAATGACCCCTAATAGTAACAAAATTAATGCTGAAGCATGCAAATCTGGACACCACAGGCTGAAAGACAATAAAAAGCATAACTGAACATAGGTAAATAAGTCACTATAATTGCCTGGTGCTAGTGTTGTATACAAAGTGGCCATCTGATTAAAGGTACATTTTGCATTCTGGAGATGAATTTTATTTTGGGAAGACAGAGTTGTCACAAAAAAGTAATGTGTGTCCAAGGGGTCTTGGAATACATTTGCATTAACACATGCATTGCAGTTTTCGCAGGAAAAAAACGACTATCCTGACCTTGGTGGTGTCACCACCTCCCACTGGGAGCTCAGTAGAGGATACAGCTAGTTGGAAAGAGAGGATGGGAGTTCACAACATTAGATAAATGACTAGGTGAATTTGATTGTTTCATTTCAGAAAGCATGATGCTGTGTTTTTTCATGTATGACTGTAGCTTTGTACTGCTGCCCTTGATATCTGAGGAAAAAAGGCATGAAAATGAGTATGATACATAGGGTTACCACCTGTCCCACTTTGCGCGGGACAGTCCCTCTTTGAGCAGTTGTGTCCTGACAAAAATATTAAAAATGGCAAATGTCCTGAGATTGTTGGACATAATTATGTCCCGTATTTTATGTAATAGTTGTATAAAATAGTTATTTCTGTATCTAAAATACCTAAATGTTACAAGAAACAGAATAAGCAACTAAACTGCTACAAGAATAAGTTTTTATTTAGGCAAAAAAGTTAAGTTCTATCCTTTGTACTGACCGTGGGTATGTGTTGGCCTGTAAAATCTGGTGTGTGTCCCGAAAATGTCCCACTTTGGCCATTTGAAAAGGTGGCAACCCTAATGATACATTAATTTTGCACCTGTACTGCATACTACATATTAACTGTCTTGTTGTTTTACACTTTTGATAGTCAGTTGATATACTGATCATTCTGTGGTACTTGTTCTTTTAAACCATTACAGTGTAATTCATTTTTGTTATGAGTTTTCTTTTCGTTTTTTTTAAGTTCCAAGAATAGTATGGGAAGAAATGGTGAATGCCTGTTGGTGTGGGCTTCTTGCTGCACTGTCTTTACTCCTTGATGCCAGGTAAGACTTTATTTTTCAAAGGGGGAATGTAAACATAAACTTTCTCTTTGCATCTTTTTGGTCAAGGGTAATAAAAGTGTTTTGTCCATTTTGAATCCAGCAAAACCCTAGTCTAAGTAAGCAATAGAACCTGACAGTGATGGTGTTACAGGGAAATAGCAGACATAAACGTTTTCTTTTAAACAATTCTCATTCACTTCAGCATTGCATAAATTGCTCAATTGTTGCCTTCCCTTATACCTCACTCTTCCCCCTGAACATTATTCAGCATGTATTGTTCCCACAAATTCCGTTTATTTCTATGAAATTTTCTCCTCCTCTTTTCTTCTTCTTCAGCAGTTGTTTTATGTCCTTTAAAATATTCAGAACTTCCATTGCAGGTTTGAATTAGATTTTGATTTCCATTTTCTAGTAAATGATTTTTTGTTAGCCAGTAGCATTAAACTTCGCAAGACCTTAATATGTGTAGGCAGTTCAGATCGTATAGCCCAGCTCAAAAGTTCCTAAATTACTACTGATGTTCATCGTGCATACAGCTGCAGTCATAACAGATGGGCTCTCCTGCCGTCAGGCGGGTCCTCGGTCGGCCGAATTCCAAAGTCTAGGTCCGGCGTCGGTTGTCATCGCTTCTTCCCTGACATCAGTGCGACAGGGGTATAAAAGAACCACCCAACGCCATTTTCTTCAGTCTTTCTTGCCGCGCAGTGCCCGAAGCAGAAGCAGTTCACAAGTGCCGGTCGGCCAGCTCCTGAAATTACGAAAATTTTGCAACCGAAGTCTTCTTGAAAGCTAAGTACCCCGTTGGGGAAACTTTTCTTGCCTCAGACCGATGTCAGACAAAGTTAATAATTGTATTTTATGTGGGAAGCAAATACCGCATAAGGATTTTCATTC
This sequence comes from Protopterus annectens, assembly GCF_019279795.1. Lineage (NCBI taxonomy): Eukaryota > Metazoa > Chordata > Ceratodontiformes > Protopteridae > Protopterus > Protopterus annectens. The sequence continues at coordinate 881,169,930 of NC_056745.1, forward strand.
CCTCTGTATTCCTTGCTTAGGCCCAGACCACGACATCTCGGTCTGTCGTTTTTGTGCTACATTCAACAAACGCACCATTAAGCGTCGGGCGGAGTTCGCCAAGCATTATTTTGGCAAAAATTTAACTATATTATGTCGTCGGATACTCCGACTCCAGTTTTGTCTAAAAAGCGCAAAGATAAGGACCGACACACGAGGTCCACGGCCTCTACCGACACCACATCAAAGCCGACTACAGGTGGTCCGGTTCTCAGCAAGGTGCCTACGCAGCCCCTGACTACCGACGACATTTCATTGGTCTTCTGTGCCCGAGGTCGCAGGCTCCTCGGCCCACACCCCGACTACAGATACCGAAGCCACTCTTGGTGGTGAATCTCAAAATGTAGACAGGTCTGCCTCCTCTCAAGGTGTTTTCAGACCTTCCTCTTCTTTTTCCATCAAGGCTTTCACTAAGTCTAAAGCAGCCATGCATTCTAAGAGACAAGCTACACAGGGCCCATCTCCAGGCCCCATGCCTAAAAAACAGATGCTTAAAATGGCTGAGGATTTAATTACTTTTATCAGGGGTTCTCAACCCCCCCCCCTGGACAAAAGACCCAGAGTGGAGGAAGAATCCCCCTCCTCTGACCAGGCCTCCATTATATCAGAGCACTCTGATGAACAGGAACATTCTTACTCCCCTTTTGAAGATTCTGATGCAGAGGAGTCCATTCCCTCTGTATCCCCCCCAGAGGATTACTCATTTGGGGAACCTTGCATACCTTAAGGGAACACTTCCACTGGGAAGGCCAAGAGTATTCAGATTCCAAGAAAAGGCTTAGGGATTTTCTCTTGCTACCTCAGCACAGGCCTCTGGCTATACCTCCTGTCTTGGACATACTAGATGATGTGTACTCGGAGGCCTGCCTTAACCCGGATTCTTTACCACCAGCCCCAGTCAAGCCTGACAGGTACTACCGGGTTCCTGACTCACACCAATTTCTATACAAAAGCCATGCGGCTGACCCAGAAACTATCTCACAGGGCCCCAAGGGAATTAAGGCCTCCACTGCTAAAAATCCATTACCTTCCGAGAGAGATTCCAGATCCTTAGAAAGGTGGGGAAAATGGTATATACCTCTGCCACCTTAACCATGAGGGCATTAAACTGCCAGTTCCATATGCTAAAGTACCAACAGTTTTTGTTATCACAATTGAGAAGTAAAATGTCACAACCTGAACAACCAGATTTGAAGGAGTTGCAGGATTTGATGCATAGTGCAGAACAAGTGGGTAAACATACCTTGCAATGTGGTTTTGATGCTCTAGAGGCCTCATGTAGAGCTGCTGTTACAGGATCAGTGATACGTAGACATGCCTGACTCAAGGAACAAACCTTTCCAGATCATGTCAAAGCTAAATTACTAGATGCCCCTCTTCAAAAGGATGTATTATTTGGTGCTAATGCTGAGGAGGTATTAAAGAAAATGGAGGAAAAGGCTAAATCAATGCAAACAGTGAAAGATTTTCTACAGGTACAACCTCCACGTTTCAGTAGAAATTGGCCTTCCAAAAATTGGTCCTTTCCAGCCACGGACAGACCCCCAAAGAGGTAGATACAGGCGCCCGAGGGGCAGAGGGCAATCTCAAGGATCGTTTAGAGGCAGACAATGGCAAGCTCCTACACAAAGAGGTGGTGAGGATAGTTCACAGCCATTCAGAAAGCAAGCCCAATGACTTTCCCCTTTGCATGCCAAGCAAGGCTCAAATGGCAGCAACCTTAGGCGGAAAACTGGCATTATTTTCAAAAAATTGGCATATTGTCACAAAAGATAAATGGATCCTGGACATTATAAACAGAGGCTACAGATTCCATTTTCACACCCTTCCAGAAATGAGAGGCATGTCAAACCTGCCACACAATCAAAGGGCAGAGGCACAAAGACAAATTTCAGATCTCATGGACATGAAAGCTATTCAAGAGGTACCTACTCACGAACAAGGTCAAGGTTTTTATTCCAGACTATTCCTGGTACCAAGGAAGGGAAAAGATTGGAGACCTATTTTGGACCTATCCATCCTAAACACATTTTACTGTACCAAAATTCAAGATGCTCACTTTACAGCAGCTTCTTCCCATGCTGGGCAAGGAGTCTTGGCTGGTAACATTGGACCTCAAGGAGGCATACCTGCATGTCCCAGTCAGACAAAATTGCAGAAGATACCTCAGATTTCTTGCAGGTTCAACCCATTATCAATTCTCTGCATTGCCCTTTGGCTTATCTACTGCGCCCAGAGTATTCACGAAATGCATGGCATCAGTAATTGCCTACTGCAGACTTCAAGGGATACAAATATACCCCTATTTGGACGACTGCCTTATCCAAGCGGACAGCAAGCACATACTTCTGAAACATCTGGCTTATGTAATAATGTTGTTGAATTCTCTGGGATACACAGTCAACAAAAAGAAATCAAGGCTAATACCCTCTCGGAAAATAATTTTCCTGGGTGCCAACTTGGACACAAACACCCAGATGGCCTACCTCACGCTAGAGAAGCAGGGGCAACTAACTCAATACTTCAGAACACTAGCAAATTTCACCAGGCTAACTGCAATGAAAATCCTGCTGGCTCTGGGATTCATGGCATCTTGCATCCTACTAATCGCATGTGCAAAGCTGCATATGAGGAAACTTCAATGGTACCTGAAAAACCTATGGTCTCAACACAGCCACAGTTTGGAAACAATAATACCACTAATTCCATGTCTTCAAAAGGAATTTCTGTGGTGGGCTCAAGCATGCCAAACAAACACAGGTCTCCCATTCAACAAGCCTCAAGCAAATCAAGTCATCACAACAGACGCCTCGGACTATGCCTGGGGGGCGCACATGACAGATCGGTGCATTCAGGGCAAATGGTCCCAAAAAGAAAAGCACCTTCACATCAATCAAAAGGAAATGCTAGCAGTAATAAATGCTATTATAGCTTTCAAAGACCTTCTGCATCCAGGTCAACTATTGATAAGGACAGACAACACCACAGTAATGTGGTACATAAACAAACAGGGAGGAACCCATTCATACCCCCTATGCAGGCTGGCCATGTCACTTTGGAACATGGCTCTGGACTTACAAATCGAACTTCAAGCACAGTACTTGCCAGGCAAGGAAAACACGCTGGCAGACAACCTAAGCAGAAATATGACAGATCCACACGAATGGAAGTTGCATCCTCAAGTTTTTACAGAGATAATTCAAGCAAGGGGAAGGCCAGACATAGATCTCTTTGCCTCCCACAAAAATCACCAATTGACAAAATTCTGCTCAAGGATTTTTCATCCAAAGGCCTGGAGAGTAGACGCTCTCTCTTTCAGTTGGACAACAATGACAGTTTATGCCTTTCCACCTCTTCCTCTGCTGCCCAAAGTTCTATTAAAAACCAGAGCACACAGACCAAAGATGATTCTCATTGCTCCAGACTGGCCAAGACAACACTGGTACCCACTCCTGAGGAGCCTGACGCATTCCCCACCATGGACCCTGCCTCTAATGCCTCTTCTTCTGACTCAGCACAGCTTCAAAACTCTTCACAGTCAGCTGAAAACACTCAATCTGGCCACATGGAAGATTCCTTAACATCACAACAGACCCTACTCTCCAAGGAGGTGCAGGATGTCATTTTGGAGGCCAGAAGGCCATCTACTAGAAAAGCTTACTCCGCAAAATGGAAACTGTTTTGTGCCTGGAATGAGAAAAAGGGCCAGAATCCTGGAAAACTGAATTTACCTCAAATACTACAGTATCTGGCTGAGCTGCTAAGCAGTGGACTTTCATTATCCTCCATCAAAATCCGTGCCTCAGCCATTTCTGCAGAATACAACACTGATCCACCTTTATTCTCTCACCCCCTCTTAAGACAGTTCCTCAGAGGGGCTAAGAATATAAAACCCCCAAGGAAACGGCCAATACCTGCTTGGGATCTCAATTTAATTCTAGAAAAGCTGACCTTGCCTCCTTTTGAGCCAGCTGCCTCAACAGATTTGCAATATTTGTCCTGGAAAACAGCTTTCCTTCTGGCTATTATCTCAGCTCGTAGGGTATTGGAACTACAAGCCCTCATGGCTGTGCAGCCTTTTATCATCTTCCATCAGGGCAGAGTTTCCTTACGAACCAACCCGTCCTTTATGCCAAAAGTGGTATCCAGGGTAGCTTTGAATCAGGCTATACACTTACCTACCTTTTATCCTAATCCTCAAAACAAAGGGGAGAGATTACTACATTCCTTGGACATCCACAGACAACTGCGTTATTATTTGGACAGAACAAAGCCTTTCAGAAAATCAGAACAGCTCTTTGTGTCCTATGCTATAGGAGCTCAAGGGAAGCCAATTTCCAAACAGACAATCTCAAAATGGATAGCCCACTGCATACGCTTTTGTTACTCTTTTCATGGCAAAACTGTACCTGCAGGCATCAGACCTCACTCCACAAGGGCCACAGCTACCTCTGCAGCTTTCCTCAGAGGAGTTCCTACCAAAGATATTTTGGAAGCAGCCACTTGGAGTTCTGTGCATACCTTCTCCAAGCACTACCACCTTCCATTATACTCCAAATCTAGAGCAGGCTTTACCACTGCAGTCTTGCAGGGCATCTTGGCTCCTCCTAGTTCCACCTAGTGCCTACCACCCCTTTCTTAGCTTTGGGATTCTACCCATCTGTTATGACTGCAGCTGTATGCACGATGAACATAGTACAGTTTTGTACTTACCATAAATGTAGATATTCGAGTGCTAATACAGCTGCAGTCCAGGTTTCCCTCCCTCCTTCCCCTCTTGGGACAGGCCTGTTGGCTAACACCTCCTCATACAATCTGATTGGGGTATTCATTTATGGTGTATTTGCTTGCACTACTGTATTTTGATTATATGGCATTGCTTTATTACACAACTTTATGTATTGCCTTCCTTCTGGGGGCACCTGACATCTGGGGCAAGAAAAACTGAAGAAAATGGCGTCGGCTGGTTCTTTTATACCCCTGTCGCACTGACGTCAGGGAAGAAGCGACGACAACCGATGCCGGACCTAGACTTTGGAATTCGGCCGACCGAGGACCCGCCTGACGGCAGGAGAACCCATCTGTTATGATTGCAGCTGTATTAGCACTCGAACATCTACATTTTTGGTAGGTACAAAACTGTACTTTTGCTTCCCGAACATTATTCTGTAACAAATTTTTTATAATCTGCCAACTCGTTACATTACTAGAAACATGTTCTAAGTTACCTCATTCTTCCCTGTCAGTTATGATGAAAACTATTTCTTTCTGTAGCCTTCTTATTCTAGTAGCTGTCAACATTCCTGAGCTGACACAGTCCATGCGATCAGAAGATATACAGCATGAGCCAGGTATTACCCATGATGGTGTGAAGTCTTTTGCTTGCACAAGAAGGGTTTTCTGTGCTATTGAGAGCAAAAGAAACTTAAACCATTTTATTTAATCCAGCAAGGGGTAAAAATGGTAAGTCAGAGGTGACTGAAACTTCAAAGAAGCCTTCCACTTCGTAGACATAAGAAGTAGAAAATGTTTTTTATTTGGATGTGGAAGTATCAAATACTTCCCTAGTTTGTAAGTATGCAGGTGTTCCTGTTTTACTTCAGGCATTTGTTTGTACTGGACTTCAGTTATTTCACAGTCAGAATGCACATTTGAATCTCCTGGTTATGTGACTTTGAGTTTTTTTTTCCTGAAAAATACTTTTTCTGGTGGCCATTACTTCTGTTTGCAAGGTCCTGGAGCTTCAAGCCCTTATCTATAGGGAACCATATTTGGTGTTTTCTCAATGATCAGGTTAGCCTACATTTCCAACCAAAAGTGGTGGCAAAAATTTTCTTAAAGCGGTCTCTCTGTCTTCCATTTTTTTTTTTTTTTGTTGTGGGAGCAAAAAACAATTATGAATGAGTTATTCAGAGTCTGAATGTGCAACACTAACTTAATGTGTGCCTGAATCAAATGTACATGCTTTGGAAGATAAAGGTCGTTGTGACAAATTGTCAGGCTCAGGGAGCAGGCATACTGTTCTAGTGTGAAGCAGGATGTCATAATATGTGCCAGAATAGGGCATGCATACCCGCAAGTGCAGGACCTTCTGAGAAAAAAATGTTTAAAGTGGAAGGAAGGGTAAATTCATCTGTAAATACCCAAGCAGGGTCTCCCTCATGGATCAAATGAAATAGTAAGAATGTATCTGTCATATACTTGTGTATATGACAGATACTTTGCCGTTATGCCTTCATAAGTGGTAGTCTTATCCTTTTAGCAACAGTCCAGTTGAGCTGATTGTCTTCAGAAAGAAGAATGTTAGCATGCACTTCAGAACACAACTTGATAAACAGAAATGTTAAGTGTTAAGGTAATTTCTGGCATTAATAGCTTTAAATAGGTTTTTATACCACAGGTGGAATAAACTGAAAAGCAAAAGTATCTGCAGTGCTGTGCAAATGGAGTAAGTAATTTCTGTCATTGCAGTCAACTTTAAAGAAGTTGCTGATAGCTTATGATCTCATTAATATGACTGCCTGCATTGCAAATCACAGTGGTTAGTGCTTAACTTGAAGTCACTAGTCGTTCACTTGGCTATTCTGTTTCTTCCCTACCATCTTTTTTTTTTTTTTTTTGCTGTCCTCTTGTTTTGCACAGTTTTTAAACCATACTTTTAAAATCTTAAAGTTTATTTTTTCTTATCTGTATCAGAGGTGTGTCTCGACAGTTTAATTTTAAAGTTAGAGATTGCACCTGGTTAGGGTACCGTGATCTCTTTTTTGACTCATCTTAAAATCTTGAGCTTCTTTATGTTGGACATGCTTGTGATATCCCTGTATTATGGCTAAAGGGTACCTGTTCTCTAAAGATCTCCATTTCATTTTCAATCCACTTGTTCAGTTCATATCTCCCTCTAATGTGCATAATTTAGAAGAGTTGCATTTAATCTTTTAAGAAACACAGACCCTACAAGTGTACCTGTAGTAAACCAGATCACGAGTAATTGCAACATAGGATTTGCCCTATTTTGTTGTGTGGAACTAGAACTCAACTGATGTGTCTGTGTGTAGGGGGTGGGGTTGAGCTTCATCAACCCCCAATACTTATTAAAGAGGCTGGCTGAAAAAAATGATGTGAAAGTGTTCAGTCTCGCCGTTTGTTCTTACACACGGGTTCGGAGCTGATCCTCGGCTCCGAGTTGGCCGCATCACAAAGCTCTGCATCTTAGAGAAGCTCGAGACCAGACTATATCCCATGATCCTCCCTGCTATCCCTCAGATCTAGTTTGCCGCTGCAACAGATCGGTCGAGGAGAGCTCGGGCCAGAGAGAGAATTTATATTTATCGTTCAGATAAGAGTTTTTCTTGTCTAAATTTATCATTGTCCTTTCAGATAGTGTAGTATATAGTGTGTGTGTGTTTTGAAAGTTATTCCCTTTGAAATATATATAGATTTTATATATATATTGGGCTGCGGCCTACTTGTTCCTGTCAGGGCTCTGACAGTGTTCTTTCTACCAGTAGTTAGTTGACATAGTGTGTTGTATATAGTGTTACTGTTTATATTTCCCCTTTTATTAACCCTTTTAGATAGATATATAACTTTCTAATTGTTTATCTATATTGTTATAGTACTATTATAAGATTGATTGACTTGGATTTGTGTTTACCATGTCAGAGAAAGTCAAATCCGGATTTAAAAGATGTCAGTGTGGACAAAAAATGTCCATCACTGACAATCGCACTTCCTGCGTCTACTGCCTTGGCCCTCTCCACTTGCAGGAGGACTGCTCCATCTGTCATTCATTTAGTGGGAGGGTCATGACAGAGAGGCGCAGGAACTGATTGACAGGGGCTTACTTAAGCCTGACTTCCAGGAGGCCTTGGAGAAGGCCGACCAGGCTTTTAAGTCTTCGAAGGGGTCGAAGGTGTCAGAGCCCGTGTCATCGGCTCCGAGCACTTCTTCCAGGATTCGTTCGCCGGTTCCACAGACCTCAGGGCCGAGCATCGAACGTTTACCTTTGATTGAGCCCCAGGTCTTGGAACCAGTGTCGGAGCTACCTCCACCGTCGATTCTTCGATCGGTACCGTCTTCGGCCCCTTCGACCCTATCTTCCAGACCATTATCTGATACTGATGTGGATCGTGTTGTACAGAAACTAATGGAAAACATGGCTCTGTCCAAGCTGATTGCGGTTTCGTCCCAGTTGGTGTCGAAACTGGAAGGCCTCCCTGTGTCTCCAACAGATCCTCCTTTGAGACTCATTCAGTCTTCGGAGCTGGGAGAAGAGGAACCGATGATAGTGGAGCCCTCGGCGCCGAAACCGTCCATTGTGCGATCAGCACCATTGACCTCGACTCCTTCGGAGCCCGTCGGGGAGTCGCGGAGCCAAAGATCTCTCCTTGGTTCCGGGACCGAGAGTCATACCGAATTTTCGGTTCCGACTCTCCCTCTTGGGGCCTCGACGCAGATAGGTTCGTCTCCGTCCTCGGAGTCGGAGCCCACGGTTCCGGTGTCGAGGAGGCCTCGGCTCAGGGGCTTTCGATCTTGTGAGGAAGGTATTGTCTGAACAGACAACTGCTTCATCGGAGGTGTCTTCTCCTTCCCCCAAAGGGCCGCTTTCTGTTTCTGCCCCCGCAACCCACTGCAAGCGTAGAGTCCCATTGCCTCAGCCAGCCCCAGAGGGTGTTCCCTGTTCCTCGGAGGCTTCACCAGAAGCCCCCCCTGATGAAGCTCCGAGGAAAAGATTGTGCAAGAGGAGGCACATTGATTCCCCACAGGAATCTCTAACGTCTGACACCGATTTGGATGATTCAGAGGGGTCCCCACGATCCCCCTCTGAGGATGTATCATTTGCAGACATCCTGGAGATCTTGAGACAGAAGGGTGATTGGCAGTCCCTGACCCCCACTGAGGATGAGTCGGTCTTGCTGAAGGCTTTTGGGGCTCAACCTTCTACCTCCTGGGTGACTCCGCCCTTCGATGAATTGATGGACTTAATTGCTCGAAGGGCGTGGGAAGCACCAGACACAGTGGAACCGGTACCTCGTAGGCCAAACAAGTTTGTCACTGCCCCCCAAGATAAGGCTTATCTTACTAAGGGAGTTCCGGTTGATGCTATGGTGGTAGCGGCAGCCACGAAGGAGGAAATGTCTGACTCATCTTCTTCTGTTCATCCTCCTAATAAGGATTCTAGGACTATGGACAGATATGGGAAGCGCGTTTTCAGTTCAGCGACGTTTTCCATGCATTCGCTAAACTACTTGACACATTTTACACGACTTCAGAGGGATCTCATTGAGGAACTGGGAGATACCCTCCAGGGTAACACAGATGCTGCTGTCTCGGATAAGGTGACAGCACAACTTAACACCCTTACTTCAATAGCAAACTCATCCATGAGGCTCATCTCGTATGCGGCTGAAGGTTCGAGTAGAGTTGCAGCTTCAGCGATTGCTGTCCGTAGGCAATCCTGGATGCGGCTGTGCTCCTTTCCAGAAGCCTTCAAGTCTTCCTTTACTAATGCCCCCTTTGATGGTGCTACTCTCTTTGGGCCCAAAGTAAAGGAGACTCTAACTCGGTGTGAGCAAGAAGGAAAGACCCTGTTTGCTGTTGGGGTCCATTTTTCCACTCCAACTAGACCTTACCCCAAAGGGCAAAGGGGCGGAAAAATGTGGTTCCGTAAGACTCAGGGATCTTTCCAAGCCACACAGGGTGATGCCCCCTCCAGAGGCAGAGGGGGGGGGAATGGAAGACGCTGCCCCGGCGGCAGAGGGGGTCCGCAAAATCAGGGCGACAGGGATACTGTCCCTGGGAAGCCCTTCCAGCACTCCTGAATGGAGGCCCGACTGTCCTGCTCTGGAGGCAGTCGGGGGTCGCTTGGCTTTATACCCACAGGCCTGGCTAAATCTTACCTCGGATTCTTGGGTAAAAAGCATAGTTACCAGAGGATACACAATTCCCTTTACATCTACCCCACCCCAACAAAAGAGATTTCCAGATGTGCCACCCCATCTGCGAGATCCAGCAGCTGTAGAAATTACAAAGCTGCTCAAAAAAAGAGTCATCCAGCCAGTCCCGGAAGACCAAAGAGGATCCGGAACTTACTCAAGGTTCTTTTTAGTTCCAAAAGAGACAGGGGACTGGAGACCTATCTTGGATCTCAACCAACTCAACACCTTCATGAGGAAGGAAAAGTTCCGGATGTTCACACTACAGTCGATCCTTCCTTTCTTACAGAAGGACGATTGGATGTGCTCTATAGATCTCGAGGATGCGTACTACCATATCAAAATGGCCAGGCCGTCCAGAGATTACCTGCACTTCTGGCTGGGAGCCAGTCATTTTCAGTTTCAAGCGCTGCCCTTTGGCCTCACCTCACCCCCCAGGGTGTTCACCAAATGCATGGCAGTAGTGGCATCTCACTTGAGACGGCAAGGATTCCGAGTGTTTCCATATCTACACAGTCGACCTTTGTTCCCATTTAGGGATCTCAGTCAATTTCGAAAAGTCTGCCTTATCGCCCTCACAACATATCTCATTTATCGGGGCAGATTTGGATACAAGGTTAACTCTGATAAAGCTTCCTCTAGTAAGAGCCTCAGCCCTCAGAGAACAGGTTGCGCTTCTTCTTCAGAACAGAAAAGCCCCGGCCACGCTAGTGTTAAAGGTTCTAGGCATGATGGCAGCTTCTCTAATTGCAGTTCCTATGGGCAGAATGCACGAGGGTCCTCCAATGGCTGCTGTTCGCGCAATGGTCATTCCAGCAACTACCCTTATCACACAAAATATTGATAACAGACTCTTGCAAACGGGATCTTCTATGGTGGGTGGACAGTCAGTATCTCACAATGGGTCGCCCATTTGTCCTACCCAACCCTACAGCCACAATAACCACGGACGCTTCTCTGATAGGGTGGGGGGGGACTTTTTCAGGGAAGAGCAGTCCAAGGGGAATGGTCCAATCTGGAGTACAACCTGCACATCAATGTTCTGGAGTTGAGAGTGGTGTTTCTAGTGTTGCAACACTTCCACGCATTCTTACCTCTGGGAACAATAGCAGTTCAGACAGACAACATGTCTGTGGTCTGGTACATAAACAAACAAGGGGGAACCAGGTCTTACCCATTATGCAGAGAGGCCCTGAGAATTTGGCGATGGGTGGAGTCCACAGGTCGCTTTCTGGTGGCAACGCACATCCCGGGGTCATTCAACGTCATTGCGGACAGGTTGAGCAGAGCCATCCTGTTACCTCACGAGTGGTCCCTCAAATCGCAAGTGGCGGAAAAGATTTTCTGCAGATGGGGCCAGCCTTGCTGCGATCTATTTGCATCCCCGTTGAATGCCAAATGCAGAAGCTACTTTGCCCTACTTCCCTCTCTGGGGGGTGTCCCCAGGGACGCACTGGTGCAGGATTGGCCCCCAGGTCTCCTATATGCATTTCCTCCTGCCCCATTGATACCCAAATTTCTACAGAAAGCCAGGAATCTGAAAAGGACGATAATCCTCATAGCGCCATTCTGGCCTCGACAGATATGGTTCCCCTTTCTTCGAGTCCATCAGATGGAGGAACCTTGGATTCTGGACCCAGTGCCAGATCTATTGACTCATTTGTCGGGAGTTCCTCACCCATCCCTTCAATCCCTCAAACTAACAGCTTGGCTGCTCCGCTTCCCTGTTTAGCCAGGTCGGATCTTTTCTCTCCTGCAGTACAACACATTCTGGTTGCCTCTCATAAAGCTTCCACCAGAAAACTTTACAGGAGCAAATAGATTCCTTGGTAGCCCCGCTACACAAGGTTTTGGAATTTTTATCCTTACTCTTTCACGAAGAGGCCTCTACTTCTACTATAAGAGTACAGCTGGCGGCCGTATCTAACTTTCATGTTGGTGAAGGAGGCTCTTCTATTATGTCTCACAGGCTTTGCAAGGCTTTTATGAAGGGAACTTTCCACCTTCGTCCACCCATCCGGGAGCCAATTTTCCCATGGAATTTTAACTTGTTGTCACAACTGATATAACCACCCTTCGAACCAGCTTCATCCTGTCTCCTAAAGTTCTTGTCATGGAAGACACTATTTTTTATTGCTGTCACTTCAGCTCAAAGAATCTCAGAGCTGTAAGCATTATCAGTCAGGCCACTGTACTTGATTTTCCACCTGGACAGAGTTTCCTTGCGCACAAACCCGTCATTCCTCCCCAAGGTGTGTTCTGTGTTAAATATTAACCAATCCATAGAACTTCCTACGTTTTTCAAGAGTCATTCAAACAAATTGGAATATATGCTGCACAAATTGGATGTACATAGGCAACTGAGAGTTTACCTAGACAGGACTAAAGATCATAGGAAATCAGATCAGCTGTTCATTTAATTTGCAGACAACAGGAAGGGCATGGCAGTCACGAAATGTACCTTGTCTAAATGGCTTTCCGATTGTATAGACTTTGTATATTCTGTTTCGAATCAGCCACTGCCTTTCAAGCCTAAGGCTCATTCTACTAGGGCAGTTTCTACTTCCTTAGCTCATGCAGCTCGCTTACCATTGGATACGATTTGTGCAGCAGCAACGTGGGCAAGACCTCATACCTTTATCACTCATTACAAGGTGGACAGGGCCTCTAAGGACAGGACATCCTTTGGTTCCACTGTGCTCAGGAACATTCTTCCATGAGTCACCCAGGGTAACGGAGCTAGGGACTCTACTCGTGTGTAAGAACAAACGGCGAGATTGAACACTTTCACATAAAGAAATTATGTCCTTATCATAACGTTCCATGTGAAGCATTCATCTCGCCTTTGCTCTTACATCCCCTCCCTCCTCCCCCCACCACGTTATGGAAGAACTGGTAAGACTAGAGTCTGGTCGGGATCCTTTTCCTCTTCTGGGTTAATTGATCCGTGTCCTCCATAGGATGTGGTACACCACCCATATGACATTATGTGTTTGAGTGTGAATGTCTTGGAGCAGTTGATGGCGGACGGTTTGGTTTCTTGCAAACTAGATCTGAGGGATAGCAGGGAGGATCATGGGATATAGTCTGGTCTCAAGCTTCTCTAAGATGCAGAGCTTTGTGATGTGGCCGACTCGGAGCCGAGGATCGGCTCCGAACCCGTGTGTAAGAACAAAGGCGAGATGAACACTTCACATGGAACGTTATGGTAAGGACATAACTTCTTTTTTTGCGAACCTGGGTAGGAGCACAAAGACAGAAGCTAACAAACCTGGAGTCAAAATTTAGTTCAGACTTGTTTATAATTGCATTATCATTTTTTTCAGTTACATGGTTATTCATAGCTATGGATGGGAGAAGTTTTATTGAGAGAATCACCCTTCAGCATTTGATACAGGGAAGAAAACTGAGGTTCTGATGTTATCTGCTCTGTCTGGCTTCAACCTGTAGGACTTTGGATTCAGTTCTAAAGTCTTAAGCCACTTCGCTCCACCTCATTTACCCACAAGTCCCTGCTTCTCCTTCAGTTATCCAGCTTTAGTTTGTCACCATTTGGGTTTGTAGCTTGCTCTTGGCTCCACTTTGCTTTCTCTTTTTTCAAGAAGCTAGTAAGATGATTTGGTAAGAGTTACCTGTTCACTTACCCTTGGTTTGTACCCCTTTCTGTTTTTTGTCTTTCTAGGTAGTTAGGTAGATAGTGTCTTTTGCATAGTCTGTTTTTTCTTCCTGCCTTTTTGTCGAGTTTAAAAAGTATGTTTCTTACAGGCACAAGCTTCCTTCCCAGGATACACACTTAGTGTGTTTATTGTTTGGTGCCAGTGCATCTTGATTCCAGATGCTCTTTTGTGAAAATTTTGGTACTAGGGCCATCAACGAATGTAGGGCCAAGTTAGTGTTGAAAGGGCTTCTACAGTCGTGTTCTTCTACTTCTGCCTCTGCTTTTTTTCTAATTTCTCCAAATCTGTTGGGTTTCTAATACCATGAAGGGAATGGACCCCATTCCTAAGTCAAAGTATGATTAAAGTTCATGAAATTAGTATCTTTGATGTCAGCCAGAATTGTTCTTCGCAGCACCCGCAGTGTGCCCAGTAATGTCGATTCCTGCAGTTCTTACAGGGTTACATGTATTGGTAACATATCTAAATACAATTGCAGATTCTTTTTATAAGACCTGTTGCTCCTACTACTTTGGAACTGTCTGGGTATCTTTATTCTACATTGCTCTTGTTTCTGCCGGCAAATCCTGATAATTTATGACTTTGTGTCTCGCTGTACGTAAGACACTGTAGTCACTAGGTGTGGTGATTTCAATGATCAATGCTACTTTTGTCTTCTTTTCATGGACCACTATATCCAGTTTTCTAGCATCTGCTTTTGGACTGTTGGTAATGGGTGATCCCATGTGATGTAGACTTCATCATTTTCTATGATGCATATTGGCTCATGTTTCAAATGTTTTTCAGCTTCTTCAATACCATAATGTATGCACAGTCTCCAGTACAACAGTCTTGCCATATAGTTATGCCTTTCAGTATACAGTCCTTCTGCCATTAGTATGTCACAACTACCAATGAGGTGTGCAGCTGTTTCCAATTCTGTTTTACAAAACCTGCATTTGTCTGTTTCTCCCACATGTTCAATGGACTTTGTAAACCAACGTGTATGTAGCCCACTATCCTGGACTGCCAATATTAACCTTTCTTCTTTTGGTTTGAATTTGCCTTTCCTTAACCATTACTGCGTTTGATCTTGATCAACTTGAGGTTCTTCCAGAAGTTTTCTATACTTGCAACTATATTTATGCATTATCCACATTTCTTGCCTTTTCATCTGATCCTTCACCTTTTTGTTTTGTGGCACATTCAGTTGCTGCCTGATTTTTTCTGCTTCTGGTTTGATTTCCATTCCTGTTTGATGCCAATATGCTTCTGCTAGACTAAGCAGGGAAGTCATCTTAGATTTATTCTACTCATGTTTCAAAACTTTCACTACATTTTGGTCTTGTGAGATCAGCAGATGTGTGCAGTCCCGCAATTGCAGATCTGTGCATGTAATCAATTTTACCTTGTTCGTAATGGGGATACATGATCTTGGTATGCACTGATTTTTGTAAATCATTTGTTGACCATGAAGCATGCTTCTTGTCTTCTGCTTCTGGGTGGCGTCTCCCTTGGCTCTGAAGACCGCTCCAAAAAGTCCCAAATGTGAGACTCCAAACATTCCAAAGGGGATTGCAAGAAGTTTAAAACCTCTTCTCTGGGTATGAGTATTCCAAACCCCTTCTTGATCAGAGGTATCCCTTCAGTTAGGACAGCTTCTCCCTTTCATCTGAGCACCCCACTGAGGCAGTCACCTGAGTGCTCCCCATCTCTGCCCAGGTTCAGGGCCTGTCTGGCTTAGATCTGGCACACAAGGTCTTCATCCAAAAGACTTTCTAACCATCTTTGGTGGCTTCTTCCATCCAGTCATTGAGGGTCAGTCGGCAGTATTAAAACCTCTGATCTGGAGCAGTTGATGAGGTCGTCCTTGTAGGTGCAGATGCAGTTAGTACTTATTCTTTCATTTCAAGGTCCGGCACTGGGACCTTTCACTGCATCTGTCTGGTTTCCTTATTTGGCCCCTTCAAATCTGAGGTCTTTAGGGCTGTTGAATTTCCACCTTCTAGGTTGAATCCAATGGCTTGGCTGTCTTTGGCTCTGTCTTTTTCCTTGGTAGACTTAACTCTGACTTTTTCCAGGGCCATTGGGGCCTTGGAGCCATGATGTCAAAGTTGGAATTTCTGGGTCGAAGTTGATGGTTCCTGTGTTGGGATCATTGCTTCCGCGTGGGGCTTCAGCTTTGGACAGCT
The DNA here is from genome assembly GCF_019279795.1 of Protopterus annectens. Classification (NCBI taxonomy): domain Eukaryota; kingdom Metazoa; phylum Chordata; order Ceratodontiformes; family Protopteridae; genus Protopterus; species Protopterus annectens. The sequence continues at coordinate 881,185,752 of NC_056745.1, forward strand.
TGGTGCCGATCTCAATGTTGGGTCTAGGCTTGGCTTTCTCGAGTTCAGGGGCTGTCTCTGGTACTTTTACTTTTGTGCTCTGGGATCCTTGGACCCAAGAGGCCATCCTGCGTCGTAGCCTTTGACAATGTATAGAGAATGTTCTCTTGGGAGAAGGGTCAGATTTCTCCATCCAGTTTCCCCTCCTTTTTTTGTTTTTTTGTCAGTTCCTGCAACCAGTTATCAGTCTGCTCCTGGACAGCCTAGGTCAGCTAGCCTCCAGTCTGCCCCGTGGTGGGGCTTCCCAACTCTTCACCTTCCTGCAAGGATTTGTCAGAGTAGGAGTTTCAGGAAAGAGGAAGTGTAAGAGGAAACATCTGGCTCCCTGGAGGAGTCTGTTACTGAAGGGGGGATTCCTTAATGCTCCATGGGAAGATGCTTCTCTCGCCAATTTATTGAAGATGCTTCACCAGAGTGAAGGCTGCCAGAAGCAGGCATCCAGTACATGCATTGGTCAGTCCACACCAGAGTGAAAACTTCAGAAAGCTAAGTATCCCATTTGGGAATTCTTTCCTTTTTTCTAACTGATGTCAGAGAAAGTTAGCTATCTCCATTGTGATAAACAAATTACACCAAGACATTCACTCCCTCTGTGTTAACTGTTTGGCCCCAGACCTCTATGTCTCCAACTGTCATTTCTGCACCTGATTCAATTCCAGAACTATTCAGCATCGGGCAGACATTTTAGCTAAGTTCTTTAGCGTGTCATCAGTTTCTCTACATGTTATGGCGTCCATCACTTGTCCCGATGTTGATCTTTCTAAATGCAAATGTTCCATGCTGAGGCCTACTGAAGACATCCGTTTGCTATCAGATAGCCCTCCAAGACTAGTTATCGCAGAAGTCATTGAGGTGCCTTTGCAGCCCCCTCCCACTACCGAGGTGGTGGAAAAGACCAGACCCTTTCAGAGTCCGATATGCTGTCGAGCCCCTCAACATCATCTCCATTCATTGATCAACATTCGTGAGTTGGGTCTGAGACTGCTTTACAGGCCTCATCTTCCAGTGAACACAGCACTACCACTACAGCTCTGAGGCAGTTGTGCATCCGTGCTTCTGACATCCCTATGCCTAAACAAAAGGCTACTCATAGGAAGCCACCTTTTTCTATTCCAGCCCTACCAGCTCCGTGTCTAAGACCTAATCAGCAGGACTTGGTTAAATTGGCAGAGGATCTGCTTTCCCTGGTTGGGGCAGACGTTCCCCTCTTGAACCCCCCTCAGGAAAAAGAAGAGGTCCAATCCCAGGGTTCTTGCTGATCCCTTTGAGACTAGGCAGGACTCTGAACAGGAGGCTCGGTCTTTCAAGAGGATCCCCCTTTGGCTTCCTTTGAGGAGTGTGATTCAGAGGAAATGTTACTTTCTGTCTCCCCTCCTGAGGATCTATCTTTTGGGGAAACTTTGCACTCCCTGGGAGATCATTTTCATTGGGAGAGCAGGACTTTCCCCAATCTAAGAAGAGAGTCAGGAAATTTCTCCACCTCCGAGGACTTAAACCACCTGGCAGTTCCCCCAGTTTTGGAGGTGGTTGATGATGTTTTTCATAAATCCTCTTTCAAAGCAGACTCCCTTCCTCCTGCACCCAGGAAATCTCTCAGAATCTACAGGGTTATGGCTTTGCATAAACACCTTTTTAAAACCCCTTCAGCAGACCCAGAGGTTTTTGTTCCTGGACCCAAGGGTGCCAGACCCAGCACAACCAAACCCCCCCTACCCAGTGATAAGGAGGCCAGAGCCCTCGATAGATTTGGCAAAAAGGTATACACGTCTGCTAGTGTATCTGTGAGGGCACTAAACTGCCAATTCCACCTAATAAAATGCCAAGAAACACTACTGGAACAGATGAGGCAAAAGCTTTTGACCACTGAAAATGAGAGCTTATTTAAAGAATTACTAGACATTCGCAGTTCCACCTCACAAGTGGTCAAGCATTCCTTATACTGTGAAATTGATGCTTTGGAGGCTGTCAGCAGGGCTTCAGCCACTGGGTCTGTCATTAGGAGGTATGCATGACTAAGGAAACAAGCCTTCCTGAAACGTGTTAAATCCAATTTTTTGGATGCTCCCTTGGATAAGGAGTTTCTCTTTGGCCCTAAAGCAGAAGCTGTCCTCAAAAAATGGAGGACAGTGCTAAGTCAGTGAAGACAGTCAAAGACTTCTTGCAGATACAGCCAGCACGTTTCAGTAGAAACTGTCCTACTAAGCTCTGGTCTTTTCCTTCTCAACCAAGAGCAGGTCAAAGAAGGGCAACAGGGAACAGTACCACAGTCAGCGGCAGGGACCCAGGCAAGGCCATTCTACTTCCCCAACATCAGGGACTCCAACTAATCAGTTCCCTATTAGGAACAGTCATTACTGTTTTATGGCACCTCCAACCTATTCTCAGACTTGAAGAAAGACTAGTACTCTTCAGAGAAATTGGTCTTTCATTTTTTCAGGCCAATAAGTGCTACATATCCTTTCCAAGAGATATCACCTGAAAGCTATACACCCCCAAAGCAGTCAGTCTTTCCAGTTTATCACCATCCCAAACAAGCAGAGGCTAAAACTCCTCCATGTACAGGCCTCAGTGGAAGCACCCCCCTCTGTATCAAATAGGAAGGGGCTTTTCCTCAACACTGTTCAGGGTCCTGTACTTATTCCTGCAGGTTCCCAAATTCAGGATGCTAACCGTTATTTACCTCTTGCCCATGTTGTTCCCAAAGGCTTTCATGGGGACCCCAGTTCTAAAGCATGCATTCTTGCATATTATCATAGTAGGACCAAGCTGAGGATTCTTGAGTTTTTTACCAAGTCCCATCTTGAGTCTTTTAGCAAGTCCCTAACATTTAATATTTTGTGCTTTGACCTTTTGTCTGCTCTAATACTCCCAGGGTAGTCACAAAATGCTTAGCTCTGTTGAAAACAAGGGTTACAAATTTACCCCTACCTGGAAGACTGCCTCCTCTAGTTCACAAGCCTGGCACTACTCAGCACACACTTGACGCCCACCCAACCAATATTTATTTTCCTGGGTTTCACCATAAATCACCAAGAGTCCCGAACTCTACTCACAACCATAATACTGTTCCTGGGGGGGGCTTCTGGATTCTACCCTTCAAAAGACCTTCTGGTCTCCTGACAAGGTATCCTTCTTGACCAGTGGCTTTAAAAAAACTATGGACAGCAATCTTCTTACAGCTAGAGAATTTCTCCACACCCTGAGTTGCATGGCCTCTTTCATTCTCATGCTTCTCTTGGCCAGGCTGCACATGAGGGAATTACACTGGTACCTCAGAAATTTGTGAGCCCATCATACACAACCACCATCTGCCAAAATAAGGCTGATACCTGGCTTAAAAGGTGAATCTGCATAATGTATCAAGGCCTGCACTGTAAACCCAGGCCTACCATTCTGTCTTGCAACAAACTCCAGTATGGATGCCTCAGAGATACCTTGAGGAGCACTCTTCAAACAGTTGCACACACAGCAGAAATGAATAAGCACATAAACTAAAAGGAGCTTCTGACAGCACAAAGGGCTTTACTAGCACTCAGAGAAATTAAAACCAGGGTTGCTAGTTATGGGTACAGACTATGCCTCACTCACGTGGCACAAAAACAAAGGGAAACCCATTCCTGCCCACTTTTCTGCCTAGCTATGTGGATTGGGATCACAGCTGACTCCACTGGATAGCACCTGTTGGCTCAATACCTCCTGGTGTGCTCCACCAGTGGGCAGACAAAATCAGCAGAAGCCTGTAGACACCAACATGTGGCACTTGCAGGGGGAGATTACTCTCAGCATAGCTGAGGAATGGGGAACCCCACAGATGGACGTCTTTGCCACCAGGAAAAACACACAATTGATAAGGTTTTATTCCAGGAACAAGACCCTTTCAGCCTGGAAAACAGATAATGTCTCATTTGCATAGACAGCCGTATTCATTTATGCTTTCCCACCAATGCCCCTGCTTCCCAGGACTTTCCAAAAAAACAGGGAAGAGTGACAGGTCCATACTTATAGCTCCAGAGTGGCCAAGGCAATACTGGTATTTTCTTCTTCCAAGCCTAACCAATATCATCCTTGGATATTACCTCAGACTTTTCACCTTCTAACTCAGAAGAAGGGACACCAACCTGCAAACTGTCTACCTATCAGCTTGGGGGATACCTTCTCCCTCTATCTAATTGAAGGATACTCTTACCTGGGGGGGGTCTACCCCTGCATAAGCAGGTGCAGGACATCCTAGGTAAAGACAGGAGACTGCGCTTCAGGAAAACCTGTTCAAGAAAATGGAACGGTTTTCAAACTGGATGTGCACAGCCTAATCAGGATCCCTTCAGGGCCAAGATCCTGTCAGCTGGTCCTATCTGGATAATCTCTTTGATAAAGACCTTTCTTGCTCATCGTTCAAGATTCAGGTTACTGCTTTTTCAGCCTACTTTTCCACCTATATCCTAATTTCTTTCACCCACTGATATAGGGGTCACCCACATCAGGCCTCCCATGAGACCTCATACACCACCTTGCAACCTAACCTCTGTCTTAGAAAGGCTTGCACTTCCTTCAGATTTAAAACTCATGGCATGGAAAACTGCCTGATTAGTAGCCATCTCTGCAGCTAGGAGAGTTTCAGAAAATCCAGGCTCTCATGACAGCAGAACCTTTTATCATATTCCATCCTGACAGAGTCCCTCTCTAAGGCCTAGTCCTTCCTTTAGGCCCAAGGTGGTAACTGATACCTCTATATCCAGCAATGCATCTACCTATCTTCTCTCCAAACCCACAAAACTGGGTGGGTGGGGGGATTTCAGTGTTTCTCAGACATCCATAGGCAGCTACCCTACCAACTGGACACAACAAAACCCATCAAAAATATCTGACCAGCTGTCTGTAACCTTTGCTAGCAGCACCAAAGGAAAACCTGTCTGCAAGCAGATCACTTCCAAAAGGGTCTCTCATGTTACCACTTTTTTTGCAGTCTTCATGGTAGGAACACACCTGAAGCTCTAAGGATCCATTCCACTAGGACAAGTAGGTGGTCTTCTGCCTTCTTGAAGGGTGTACCTACCAAGAGTTCTTGGAGGTTGCCAACTGCTCTGCAATGCAAACTTTCACCTTGCACTACCACTTTCAGCCTCCTTCTAGTCCAAAGCAGAGTTTGCCTCTATTACCCTACAAAACATCCTCTCCTCGCCTTACTTTACCATCCTCCCCTCTTTTCAGCTTTGGGAATCATTCCACAAGTCAGGACTACAACAGTGAAACACAAAGAATGTAGTATTGTTGTGTGCACTTACTATAAATGTAGATGTGTATTCACTGTTGCAGTCCTCTTTCACTCCCTCCTTCCCCCTTAGCCTGTAGGGTAGGCTGCTTCTATTTCCTGTTTACCTGGGACTACTGCTCTTGACTTTTGCCTACCTAGGGATCCTTGCCCTAGCCTTCTGAGCTTGACCTTCTCTTGTTGGGGGGCTTTGAACTCTGAGGGGCTAGAAAGTAACTGAGGTCAAGACATCAGTGGACTCCACTTATACCTCAGGGTACTGACATAAGGTTAAGGGTGTCTGCTGGTTGTAGGAGGAGGGGAAAATCTTTACTCTGGTAGGCAGGCCAGCCAAGGGCTTCCACGGCAGGAAATCCTACAAGTCAGGATTGCAACAGTGATTGTGTTTAAATTATACCTTATGAACTCTAAAATTTGTATAGGCTAAAGGCTCAGTTTTGGATAATTAACTTTGTTGCCTAAGTTGTCACACAGTTGGAGTAAGAAGTCCCTGCCCATGATCGATGATGCCCTTGTGGGGGCACTGGGGAGCCAACCATCCAGGTACAGAAAGACTCTGGCTGTTCAATGGTCCTCCTTTATTCATCCTTTGGATTTCCCCATACAGGTAATGAAAGTGTGTCTTGAGCAGATTTGTTTGTGGTTGCAGTCTGCCTTGGTAACCGAAGAGACACCATTTGTAATCCCTTCTCCCTCAGCCATAATCACCATAGATGCCTTACTCCTGGAGTGTGGGGGCGGGGCTTTTTGAAGGGAGGATGGTTCAAGGGTCCTGGTCTTCCTCAGAGGCCCACATTCACATCAGTGTTCTGGAGATGAGCGCAGTCTTCCATGTGTTGCAGGCTTTTCAGGACGCCCTTCCAAGGGGTGTGTTTGCGATATAGAAGGGCAGTATGTCTGTTGTCTGATATTTCGACAAACAGGGAGAACACATTCTTACCCTCTTAGCTAGGAGGCCATGAGAGTTTGAAGTGATATCTTCTCAGTGGTTTCTGGTGGTAATGCACATCCCAGGGAAGTCCAGGGTTCTGGCCAAACAGCCTCAGCAGGAGCATTCTGGTGCTGCGCAAGTGATCCTTAAATCTGAAAGTTGCAGCTATGATTTTTCATCATTAGGGCACTCTGTGTTGCAGTCTGTTTTTCTCCCCATCCAACACCAAGTGCAGCAGCTTTTACACCACTGTTCCCTCTCCAGGACATTCATCTAGAGATGCTCTGGTGCTTGCTTGGCCCCCAAGGTTTCTTTACTGTTATTTCCTAGTGCCTTTGAAGTTAAAGTTTCTAAAGAAAGCAGCCTGCTGCAGAGCTACAGTGATCCTCTTTGCTCCCTTTTGGCCTCATCAGGTGTAGTTTCCCTTCCTTTGTTCTCATCTGAAGTACTCCTCTGGGTACCGAATCCCATTCCAGATCTTATTTTTCATCCAGCAGGCCTGGACCCCCCCCAAATCTTCAGTCCCTAAGGTTGACCGGATGGTTCCTCCAGTTCCCTCGATGGCCAGAAATCCCAAACTTTCTCAGGCTGTCATTCACATGTTGTCATCTTTTCAAAACCATTCCACTAGAAAAGTGTATTCCAGTAAATGGCAAAAGTTTGTCTTGTGAGCCGAGTCTCGGGGACTCGGTCCCTTCTCCCCCTCCTTTTAGAATCTGTTTTGGATTTTCTCACTGAGTTGTTTCAATCAGGTTGTAGTTTTTCTACTATTCAGGTGCAATTGTCAGCCATTTCTAACTTTCAGGTCAGCAGAGATAATATGCCTCTGACTTCCTCAGTATCACCAAGGCATTCTCAAAGGTACATTTTCACTCTGTCCACCAGTACAAGGATCTGGTTCCTTCTTTGGGAATCTGCCATTCATTCTGCAGGCCCCCTTTTTGAACCTTCAGCTTGTTTGGACTTAAAACTTTTGTCTTGGAAAACTTTGTTTTTTGGTGGCAGTTGCTTCTCCAAGAAGGGCTTCAAAGTTGCAAGCTCTTGATTCTCTACTTCTTTATTTGGTGCTCCATAAAGAGAAGGTTTCTCTTTATACAAACACTTCCTTTCTACCAAAGGTAGCTTCTGATGATAATCTTAATGGGTCTGTTTATCTTCCTGTGTTTTTTCTCAGTTTCTGTAACAAGGGTGAATATCTTTTGCATTGCTTGGATGGATATACACAACTGAGATTTTATTTAGACTGTAGCAAAGCTGTCAGAAAATCCAGTTAGTTGTTTGTCTCCTTTTCAAAATCCAGGCTGGGCTCACCTGTGTCTAAAGTAATGTTATCCAGGTGGCTGTCCGATTATATTTTGTTCACATTCACCTTGAAAGGAAAGACTCTTCCACACAGGTGCATTCAGCAAAGTCTATGGTTACTTCTACAGCTTTCCTTTCCTGAGTGTCAATGGATGACATTTGTGCAGCTGCTACTTGGCTGGGTCATCACATTTTTGTGTACCATTATAAGTTGGATATTCATTCTAGATCCAAAACTTGCTTTGACTCTACAGTGTTGCAGAATATCCTTCCTTCCTCTCAATGAAATTTTTGTGGCTGGGGAATTTGTCCCACAAGTTGAAGCCAGACAGAGCAGACAACATCAGATGTGAAAGTTATGTACTTAGCATAATGACAGTTCCGTGTTGTCTATCTCTGTCTGATTCAACTTCCCCAACCTCCTCACTTTTTTATTGACCTAGCACGTCTTTTCTCCTGAGATGACTGGACATCGGAGGTGGTTGTTCTCATTTTCTGGAGTTTCACATTCTCTTTGGCTGTCATAATACTTTTTTGGGAGGGTGCATTTTCAGACTTGTATGTTTCTATCTTGATGATTTCTTTCATGGGGCAAACTCGATTTGGGGAACTGAATGAGGAGCAGAGAGGTGTCTGATCCGAAGTCCCACAGGTTGAATCTGACAGAGTCAGACATCACGGATCTATCATTATGGTAAGTACATAACTTTTGCATTCAGTCGCAGTTTTTGCTCAACAAGTAATCAAGGAGTGAATCATCTAGTGCTGGTTTGGGTGTTTTTTAGGTCTAACCTCGGTCCCAAGTACGTAATCCACGCTTCCCTTCTTTGGTGATTAGTTATTCTCCTTATATGGAATAAAAGAGTCTTCATGGGCTATTCCTTTCCTGTTGCTGAACTGTTTGCTTTTCTGATCCCAATGCTAAACTTTTGTCATTCTATTCATTGTGTGGCCAAGGATGGCGAAATATGTGAGAGAGAGCATGCTTATGTAATTAATATATATATCCAACAGTGAGCCATGAGCCCCTGTCCTGAGTTTGAACAAGTGGTTATGACTCCTAATTCTGTACCAGTCTCAGAAAGACACTTTCCGTGGGTAAACCATTGTGCTCAAAAACATCTCAACATGTGTTTAGGGAATAAAGAAGTAGTACAGTTCAAAGCCTCTGCCTCTCTTTCCAGGAATAGAGTGGAAACATTTGGGGTTTCTAAGAACTATGCTATAAGGAACTAGTAAGAAACCTGTTTTGGGAAGCCCGGTAAACAGATATCCATTTACAGCGCTGGCCTACACAGAGGAACAGGCCTCACAAGAGCTAAAGAACCAAAAGTTTATTTTATTTTATTTTATTTTACATTTGTTGACCGGGCTAGTCTAGCTGGATAAATTTCCATTTTCAGTAGAGGCCCGGGGAGAAAAGCTCCACAGAGTGAGATACATTCTGAGATGAAGAAAAAAAAAAATTTTTGTACAAACACAAATTGTCATACAAAAATGTACTAACAGTACTAGTAATAATGAACATCTAAGAGTTAGTAATAGAGTTAGCAAGCAAAAACATTAAAAATAAAAGATAACACTCTTATGTTACTATAACTACTCCATACAGTACTCCAAAAGTCAGAATGATTTCAAGAACCAAAAATAGTAACCCATGCAAAAGGTTTCAATACTTATTGGATAGTACAAAGAAATCATTTTCACTACGAGTCTTACAGAAATCCTCCCTTTAGGAGGAATAACACACACATTTGTTCTTTGATGGAATAACAGCTTTGTTTTAATATTAATTTGTTAAAAGAAAGGGCATTCATCCATCAGAGAATAAATAAAAACGAGTTTTTAAAACTAAATACATGTATTATTTCTCTTGAAGGGAAGGTTGCTGCAAGACTCACTGTAGAGATGATTCTTTGTATTATCCAATTTTAGGAATTCTAGTTGGCCTAGCACTTCAGAGTATCTGGGGTGTAGGTTGGATAACATAGATTGCACTACCAGAAGTGGAATCTTAGGACCTTACAAGGGTAGATGTCTAGACTAATGTCCTTGGTTTAAGCTGTAGATATATTTTAAGCAGGTTGACTTGATTAATAAGACAGGATGATGAAAAGCATGGAACATAATTTTGCAGATGCAAGAAACCTATTGGTTTGTTACCTTTCTCCATTTGCAAATGTTGTCAGTGGAAGGCAAGAAGTCTGCAGGTGCAGGCAGTTGGCCAGGGGAAGTATGTACATTGTTTTCTGAGTGAAATTTGCAGAAAAATTATTTCATGCATCTGCAAAGTTGTTAGCTGCTTTTTTCCTCTCTTATTGCTGACTGCTTTTACTTAGAGATGAGCTGTCCGCATGTACGAACAATTAATTTAATAAAGGTGCTTAAAAAATTATCAGTTAAGACATGGGCAAACCTGGTATTGTGTGAGGAAGTTGGGAGCAGCAGAGAAGTATGTAAGAGTGATACCGGATATGTACAATGGCAGTGTGACAGTGGTGAGGTCTGTGGTAGCAGTGACAGATGCGTTCAAGGTGGAGGTGGGATTACATCAAGGATCAACTCTGAGCCCTTTATTTGAAGTGGTGATGGATAGGTTGACAGACAAGAATCAGACAGGAGTCCCCGTGAACTATGATGTTTGCAGATGACATTGTGATTTGTAGTGAGAGTAGGGAAAAGGTTATGGAGACCCTGGAGAGGTGGTGATATGCTCTATAGAGGAGAGGAATGAAGGTCAGCAAGACTAAGACAGAATACGTGTGTGTGAATGGGGGAGGACAGAGGAATGATGAGGATGCAAGGAGTAGAGTTGGTGAAGGTGGATGAGTTTAAATATTTGGGATCAACAGTTTAGAGTAAGAGTACATAGAGTGTGGAAGAGAGGTGAAGAAGAGAGTGCAGGCAGTGTGGAGTTGGTGGAGAAGTGTCAAGAGTGATTTGTGACAGATGGGTACCAGTAGCAGTGAAAGGTAAGATCTACAAGATGGTAGTGAGGCCGGCTATGTTATATGGGTTGGAGATGGTGGCACTGACGAAAGACAGGAGTCAGAGCTGGAGGTGGCAGAGTTAAAGATGTTAAGATTTGCATTGGGTGTGACAAGGATGGACAGGATTAGGAATGAGTATATTAGAGGGTCAGCTCAGGTTGGACAGTTTGCAGACAAAGCCAGAGAGGCGATATTGCATTGGTTTGGACATGTGCTAAGGAGGGATGCTGGTTATATAGGGAGAACAATGCTAAGGATGAAGCTGCCAGGTAGAGGAAAAGTAAGGTTTGTGGATGTGGTGAGAGACGACATGCAGGTGGTTGGTGTGACAGAGCAAGATGCAGATGACAGGAAGAAATAGAAACAGCTGATCCACTGTGGAGACCCCTAATGGGAGCAGCCAAAAGAAAAAGATGATCAACATTTTTTTTTCTTTTTGTGTACATTAGACTTCACATTTTCTTTCTTTATAACTATCATCATTCCAACATTACATACTTTGCTCAATTCCTTCCTTCCCTTAAATCTTCCTCACTCTCTTCCTGAAAATTATTCTATATGTATTGTTCCCACAATTTCCATGTGTTTCTTTGTAATTTGCTCCTTCCATTTTCTAAAGATCCTTCTTCCAGTTTTTTTGATATCCTTTACAATGTTAAATACTTTAAATGCAGTTGTTTTAGACTTTGATTTAATGTTTTAGTAATTGCCCTTTTTGCCAGCCAACAGAATTAAACATAAGAAGGCATCACTTTCTGTCTCTACAAGGTTTTTGACATGGACAGAGCCAGCAGATGTGATAGATGCTTTTGGCAGGTTAATGTCATGGCATCGAAGCCCTCAATAAAAAAATGAGTAGAGCTGTTTAATATAGCATGCAGTCTAGTATTTGCATTGCTCAAACAGATTGTGTGAGTTGGGACCTGAGCTTACTATGCTTGCGATAGTGGGGAATGTGAGTAGCCTAGGTTTGGAGCAAATACAGAGAAACTAGAGTAAGAGTTATGTAGTGGAGTATACATGGGCTTAGTTAGTGGGGCCTGCTGTATCTTGACTTCTGAGGTGAGCAGTTGACTTAAGTTTTGAAAGAATAATTCTGTAAAACATTTCATGATCAAGTGTTATGGTAGGTAAGAACTGCTCAGATCTGGGACTGAACTGCTCTTCTGACTTCTTGAGGGTTAGAAAAAATATAGAACTATTTCTAAGACATCCTATTGGAACAGTCTCTACCACCCTCCTGGCAGGAGGAACTAGCACTGAACCAGTAACCTTTCTGAAAATAAGAGGCCTGCTACAGAAGAATTGATTAGGGTCTTCCAAATCAACTGCATCATACAGCCTGTTTCTAAAAATGAAACTGAAAAAAATGAAAACATACAAATGTATAGCAAAAATGTGCTTTCAATGAAACCCATATGTTGAAAAAAAAACAAAAAACAAATGTTTGCAGGGGTAAGCCACTCTGCTTACCTCAACACCCTCTTAAATATAATAACTTTGTAATTGCACAACTGCAAGAGAGGGACAGCAAAGACCACCTACCTATATTGAAACCCCGTCCTTTTCCGCAAAATTGTAATCCCTAAAACACAAAAATAGAACTGTACCCATAATTCATGTAATATATGCTGAAATGTTACAAAGTACACAAGCTCAGAGTAAAACCTTAATCAAAATGGCAGTTTCTGACAAAAACATATACAGGCAACTCGCTCTCATTCCTTTGAGACACTGGTCTGCCACATGCTTTCATCTGCCATGCTGGTGAAGGGAAACTGGGATAGAATTGCATTCTTCCATACAGTGAGCAAGGGTGAAATCTAGAGGGCTCTACTTTTGGAGCTCAGTCATGCAGAACTGTCGATGTTCTTCATGTTTCACTGTTGCAGTCATTACATTTGGGGTAGGTTGCCCTCAGTTGGCCTGATTAAGAAAGTCTTGGGTCCTGCGTCGGTTGCTGTCCCTTCCTCCATGATGTCAGGTCGTCAGGGGTATAAAACATGCAGGCAATGCCATTACATCAGTCTTTGCCGCACGGTGCCCGAAGCAGAAGCAGTTCGCAAGTGCCGGTTGGCCGACTCCTGAAATTTTAATTTTCGAGTTTCAGAACTGAAGCCTTCAACTAAAAGCCAAGTACCCCATTGGGGAAACTTTTTCTTGCTCCTTACCGATGTCAATAAAAGTTAATAATTGCATTACTTGTGGAAGCAAATACCTCATAAGGATTTTCATTTGTACTGCATTCCTTGCCTAGGCCCTGACCACAACATACCTTGCTGTTGGTTTTGTGCTAAATTTAATCAATGCACTATTAAACGTCGGTATATCTTTGCTTCTAAATATTTTGGTTCACGATTTAATTATCCAGAAATGTCGTTGGTTAGCAATCCGACTATCGGAATACCTAAAAAACGCAAAGAAAAAGACAGAGACAGGCCATCGAGGTCCAAAACTGACGACGCTTCTCCTAAGCCAGTCGCCAGTTCGCCGGTGCTCAGTGAGGCACTTTCGCAGCCCCTGATTCCAGCTACTTCTGATTCGCAGGCTTCTACTGAGACCCATTCGGAGTCCGGTATGCTGCAAGATGCTTCAATTATGGAACCCATGGATGTCTCTACCTTAGATGGGTCCAGAGCCACTGTGCAGGCATCGGCTTCTGAGGGTGTTTTCAGGCCTACAGATTTGTATATTAGACCGACGCCATCTTCAAAACTAAGGCCAAAATCTAAATCTATGTCTAAAAAACCGACACCTAGGCCACATGTGCAGGCTCCTATGCCTAAAAAACAAATTAGCAAAATGGCTGAAGATTTAATTACTCTGATCTGTGGTAGCCAACCCCCTCCTTCTAAGAGGCCTAGGCAAGACATTGATTATGAATCTTCTGAACAGGATTCTATTTCTTGTGACTCTTCTAATGAACAGGATTTGTCTGTATCTACTTATGAGGACTCTGATGCAGAAGATTCCATTCCTTCTGCATCACCCCCTGAGGATTTTTCTTTTGGGGAAACTTCACATACCTTAAGGGAACATTTCCACTGGGAAAGTCAGGATTTCTCTGAATCTAAAGAGAGACTTAGGCATTTTCTTCTTCTTCCTCAGCATAGGCCTTTGGCTATATCTCCTGTTCTAGACATTGTTGATGATGTTTTTTCAGAATCTAGTATGGCTCCTGATTCTCTCCCTCCGGCTCCTTGTAAGCCAGACAGATACTGACTCGAATAAATTCCTTTTCAAAAATCCTCATGCGGATCCTGAAACCATTTCTGAGGGACCCAAGGGCATTAAGGTCTCTACTGCTAAAAATCCTACCCCTTCTGATAGAGATTCCAGGGCGCTGGATAGATGGGTAAGAATGTTTACACTTCTGCAACCTTGGCAATCAGGGCTTTAAACTGTCAATTTCATATGCTTAAATATCAACAGCATATCATGGGACTGCTTAAACAGAAAATGGTGTTAATTTTTGACTGTGTGGAAAATAAAGATTTACAGGAGATTTACAGGATTTATTGCATTCAGCTGAACAAGTTGGAAAACATACTTTTTAATGTGGGTTTGATTCTTTGGAAGCCTCTTGCAGGGCTGCTGTAACTGGGTCTGTGCTAAGAAGGCATGCTTGGCTCAAAGATCAAACTCTGCCTGATCATGTTAAAGCAAAATTGTTGGATGCTCCTTTACAACAGGACCGTCTCTTTGGTAATAAGGCTGAAGAAGTTTTAAAAAAGATGGAACATGAAGCTAAATCTATGCAGACTGTGAAAGATTTCTTACAAGTGCAACCTCCAAGATTTAGTAGGCACTGGCTTACTAAGAACTGGTCCTTTCCAGTTCCTTCGAGAGCCACTAAAGTCAAACCTAGACATTCCAAAGGCTCCAGGTTTCAGTCACAGGGGACTTTCAGAACAAAACAATGGGGTGCCTCCACCTCCAAATCTGGGAACAACAAGGCACCTCCCTTTGGTAAACAGTCTCAATGACTTCCCTCTATACTCACCTTTTAGCCGCCCCTTTGGGGGGAAAGCTGGCACTTCATGCAAGAAACTGGCAACTTATAACCCAGGACAAATGGGTTTTAAATATAGTATCCCAGGGATACAGATTTCATTTCCACATGTTGCCAATCCCAAATGGATGGCCAGACCTGCCCCCAAATCAGTACTGTCCCTCATGAACATGGGGGCTATTCATCCGGTACCAGAAGAGGAAAAGGGACAAGGTTTCTATTCAAGACTGGTACCCAGAAAAGACAAATCATGGCATCCAATTCTGGACCTATCTACTCTAAACACATTTCTAGACATTCCAAAATTCAAGATGCTGACACTTCAACAGTTACTTCCTATGCTAGGCAAAGATGCCTGGTTGGTAACTCTAGACTTAAAAGAGGCTTACCTGCATATCCCAATCAGGGAATCTTGCAGAAGATACCTCCGCTTCAAAGCAGGCTACTTGCATTACCAGTTCTCTGCACTGCCCTTTGGCTTATCTACTGCGCCCAGGGTCTTCACAAAGTGCCTGGCTCCAGTAATTGCATTTTGCAGGCAAAGAAATATTCAGAAATATCCATACCTGGACGATTGTCTAATTCAGGCAGAAACAAGGACATTCTTCTAAAGCATCTGGCGTTTGTAAAAAGGGTTCTAACTTGTCTAGGGTACACCATAAACGAAAAGAAATCACAACTGGTACCCTCTCAAAAAATTACATTCCTGAGTGCAAGCTTGAATACAACTGCCCAGATGGTTTACCTTACGCCAGAAAAGCAAATTCATTTGGTAACTTACTTCAAACAGGTGGCCACAAAAACCCTGCTATCTGCAAGACAAATTTTGCAAGCTTTGGGGTTCATGGCCTCCTACATTCTTCTAATTCCATATGCAAGACTGCATATGAAGAAACTTTAGTGGTACTTAAAAAGTTTATGGAGTCAACATTGTCACAGCTTGGAAACAATTATTCCTATCATACCTTGCCTGCAACTAGAGTTCCTATGATGGGCAGAGGCCTGCCACCAAAACAAGGGACTGCCATTCACTCCACCCCCTGCTGCTCAAACCCTAACTACAGACGCATTAGACTATGCTTGGAGGGCTCATCTGGCAGGCAAATGCATTCAGGGCAAATGGAGCCCAAATCAAATGCACCTTCATATCAATCAGAAAGAGGTGCTTGCTGTACAGAATGCACTGACAGCCTTCAAGGACTACCTTCATCCAGGACAATTAATGATAGACAGACAACACAGTTATGTGGTACATAAACAAGCAGAGGGGTACACACTCCTACCCCTTTTGCAGACTAGCCATGGCATTGTGGAACACGGCCTTGACCTACCAAATACAACTACAAGCTCAATTCCTGCCAGGAAAGCTGAATACTCTGGCAGACGAACTAAACAGAAATCTCATGGACCCTCACGAATGGAAACTGGAACCACGGATTTTAAACATGTTGACACACATATGGGGGAGTCCAGACATAGATCTTTTTGCCTAACCCCAGAACTATCAGTTGGACAAATTCTGCACAAGAACTCATCACAAAAAAGCCTGGTAAGTGGATGCTATATCATTCAGCTGGAAAAAAGCTATCAGTCTATGCTTTTCCCCCTCTGCCTCTGCTCTCCAAAGTTCTACTAAAAGTCAAACAGGACAAACCAAAAATGATTCTGATTGCTCCAGACTGGCCTCGCCAACACTGGTACCCACTCCTGCGCAATGTGTCACACCTTCCACCATGGCACGCGCCTCAGACACCTTACTTTACTGTCTCAGCAGAACAACCAAATTCTGCACACTCAGCTCCAAACTTTGAATCTTGCAGCGTGGCTAATCACCTAAATTCACCCTTAGCATCCCACAGCAAACCTGTGATGGATGTCATTTTGGAGGCGAGAAGGCCTAGTACTAGAAAATCTTACGCTGACAAATGGAAAAGATTCTGTGCCTGGAACCAATCACAAGGAATAAGCACAGCAGTGCCCAATATTCCTTAGAATTTACAATACTTAACTGAGATGCTTCACAAGGGCCTGTCCTTTTCTTCCATAAAAATCCATGCCTCAGCCAGTTCAGCTCATTACAACACAGAACCTTCCCTCTACTCTCATTCTGTGTTAAAGCAGCATCTCAGAGGGGCCAAAAACTTAAGACCACCCAGGAGAGCTCCAACCCTTGCCTGGGACCTCAATTTTTTATTGGAAAAACTCACTCTCCCTCCTTTCGAGCCAGCTGCTACTGCAGACTTAAAATTTCTCTCCTGGAAAACGGCTTTTCTTTTAGCAGTCACTTCAGCTAGAAGGATTTCTGAATTACAGGCTCTTGTGGCTGTGGAGCCTTTCATTATTTTTCTTGTGGACAGGATGTCTCTTAGGACCAGTCCATCCTTCATGCCCAAGGTGGAATCCAGTGTGGCTCTTAATCAGACCATTTGTTTGTCAACTTTCTTTCCCAATCCACAGAACAAAGGGGAGCGGATTCTGCATTCATTGGATGTAGACAACTTGGATTTTACTTAAATAGGACAAAATCTCTAAGAAAATCTGAACAACTACTGGTGGCATTTGCTGCAGGGGCAGAGGGAAAGGCTATTTCAAAGCAGACTATTTCCAAATGGTTAAGCTATTGTATTCATTTCTGCTATATGCACCATGTTAAAACTATCCCCCAGGGGATCAGATCTCATTCCACCAGGGCTGCATCTACTTCTACAGCCTTTCTCAGAGGTGTTCCTACCAGAGACATTCTAGAAGCTGCTACCTGGAGCTCAGTTCATACGTTCACCAAACATTACCATTTACCTTTCTTCTCTAAATCCAGAGCTGGCTTTGCCACTGCTGTCCTGCAGGGCCTTATAGCTGGTCCTAATGCTGTATAAATCCATCCTCCCAACCATAGCTTTGAGAATCTACCCAAATGTAATGACCGCAACAGTGAAACACGAAGAACATAGTACAGTTGTGTACACTTATCATAAATGTAGATGTTCGAGTGTATTCACTGTTGCAGTCCTGGTTACCCTCCCTCCAGCCCCCTGTTTTTCTCTTACTGTACCTCTACTTTCTTTTACTATGCTTGAAAGCCTTTTTGGTGTATTTGCTTTTGTTAGGAGGTATATTTTTTGTCTTTATTTATATATATATATATATATATATATATATATATATATATATATATATATATATATCTTGCTCCCCATTTGGGGGGCACCTGACATCTGAGGCAAGAAAAACAGATGTAATCGCATCAGCTGCATGTTTTATACCCCTGACGACCTGACGTCATGGAAGAAGGGACAGCAACCGACGCAGGATCTAAGACTTTGTTAATCAGGCCGACTGAGGGCAACCTGCCAGCAGATTACCCCAAATGTAATGACTGCAACAGTGAATACACTCGAACATTTACATTTATGGTAAGTGTACACCATAAGAGTGGCTGAAATGAGATTTGTAGAGACCACCAAAAGACTGAATTCCCCAAGTAAAGGGTCCACCACCAGTAAGGTGCCTTGTATGATGATACACTCCCACACCTGTAGTACACCCCTCTGGAGGATCTAGGAGCAAGTCCCCTCATTTTCAAGTAATAAAGCACCACTTGATTTAGCAGTGTCATTAGGATAGGATAGGATAAGGCTTTGGGAGTGCTTTCAGCACCTGCAAGGCTAGGATTACAGTGCCTAACTTTACAGGCTTTGGATCAGGACAGACCTAAAGAGGACTTTCAGCTGCTTAGAGACATTTCCAGTGTTAGACTGCACTGGGGGGGGTGTTTAAAAGAGAAGGTTCATCTCCAAATTTACTAGTGCAGTAAATTGTGACAAGAACTCAAAAACTAGTAAGAGATCTAAGAAAGAAGGATGGTTGTGCAGCCACTGGTGGCAGACAAAATAGAGACAGGTCTTGGAGACTTAAGATATTGTTGCGACCCTAAACTCCAGACTACAAGAGAAGACCGTCCTGAACCCCACCTCTCTGATGCAGGCTAGATCTCCAAGATATTGAGTATAAGGGTTACTGTTGTTATAATTTTCTAAGTAGAAAGTTAACCACATATAGGTGTCTATTACAATCAGAATTTCAAAGCAGTACTGACATCTCCCTGTCTTAGTGCCTGGCTACCTCCCATTCCCAAGCCATCAGCCACAACTCATTTTTAAAGAGTAGAGTAATCAATACCTTCTCCAATTTACTCTTTTGCTACTGAAGCGTACAGGTGCTAAATGTCTCACTACTTTTGTGGGAAGTGTGTTCTTTGGTTTTGGTGCTTGAATTTCTTTAGAGTAATAAGCAGCCTTGTGTAATTGAATTTAGTAGGTTAAGCTGTCTAGGATTGCCGTGGTGGTGCAGCGGTAGCGTTGTTGCCTCACAGCAAGAGGTTCTCCCGTTCGATTCCCGGCTGGAACGCGGGGATTGCCTTCTGTGTGAAGTCTGCATGTCCTCCCACGGTTGGGTGGGTGTTCGAAAGACATGCGTAAATGGGCGTGCCTTCTTTAAAGGTTGAACATTGAGCTGGCACCTCGGCGTTCGTGAAAATCTACTGCCAATCATTAGCGGACCGGAGTTCCGCTGTGGTGACCCCTAACCGGGAAAAGCCGAAAGGCAACAACAACAACAGCTGTCTAGGATTGCTGTCTCATAGATAATAGTTGCAGTCATAGTCTAAACATTGGGAAATTAGCTAGAGGTGTTATTTTTTCTAGGCAAAACACTAAAGCAGTACTTGCATCTCCCCTATTTGTCTGGATACATCCCACACCTCTTGCACCAGCTAGAATGCAGCTGTTAAAGAGGAGTAACCTATACCATCTACATTTCTTTCCTACTCAGACAGTGCGGGTTCTTTGTCATGCTTTTTGTCTGGTAGGTTTATGGGCTGGTTCCAGGTTTTGAATTCCTTTACAATAAGTACCACTGTCTTTGCCTTTCAAAGTTGTTGTTTGTTTTATTTTTTTCCTTTCATTGTCACCAAAAAAATCACTCAGCAAAAACTAGAATTTCTTGGGAGAGTGTCACTGACAGAAGTGCAATAAGGGATGGACCCTGAAATTTATAAAATGTAACTTTATTGTGGTAAGTGATTTTTCATGAAGAGTGGCCACGCACAGAGTATTTGTGATTCATAAACGTGCAGCACGTGTAGACATATAATCAAATAGTAATGAGCAATGTTAGTAAAATGAGCTGTGACATTAAACAAATGCGGCAAATCAAGATAGTGGGGTGATTCAGAAACATATAAAGTTTGTGAAATGGAGCTGTAACATCAGTGTTAATGAAAGTAGCTGAATTTCAGTGCTTATAACCATGAACTTTGGAAACATGTTAGGGGTTGCCATGGCATTAGTTAATGTGTATTTACAAAAAAAAAAACTCTTATTGCAATAGCGAGCCATGGTGGTTTTTGTTCTCTCCATCAGAGATGCTGTGTCATTTCTAACATTTCATTTACTCCATGACATCGTCATTGTGGACCAGGACTATGTGGCTAGGGGCACCAAACCAGACATTGTAGAAAAGTTGGCCTCCTATTAAAAACTGTGGGAATTGTAGATTACCTATCCCAATGAATACAGAGATGTGTGGCTTTTAAGCATGACAACTGCAGGGACCTTTTGGAGACCAGCTGGGGCCACAGTGGGGTTGTCTATGACATCTGCCTTGAGAAATCTCAGTTTCTTGATACCATACTGTTGCATGTGGAGGAGCATAATTGATTTTCATGTGCCACAGATGAGCAAGGCAGCACTGTGTGGAACTTCTGTGATATAGATTGTTTTTAGAGGGAGCCATAGACTGCATCTATACTGAAATTAAAACCTCAATGCGGAACTGGGAAGGAGGAATTTTAATGACAAAAAGTAGTACACAATTAACTGCTGATGGTCTGTAATGGACATGGTATCCTGTGTAGTGTGTCTACAAGCCACTTAGGCCTTTTTCATGACTCTCACATACGGCATACCTGTGACCTGTGCCAACAGTTTGTAAGAGAGAACTTTCCTTAAGAGCTTCTTATTGATGATACCAAATATGCTGTGGTACTCTGGCTGATAACACCTATCAGAAATCCACAGTATGAATCAGGCCACGGGTTCAGCTATGCCTTGTTGCAAACAAACTTCATTGTGGAGATTGTGTTTGGGTTGCATAAGGCATGATGTTCTGTAGTCCTATCTCATCTTCATTCTTACATATGGGATTGGAGCCAATCCTCTGCTCCGACTCTGCCTATTTACAAGCTGGAAGATGTCTGGTTGGCTCGTGGCTAGGTAGGCATCCCATGGTGCACTAGTACAATCCCCAGATCTCGTTTGCCGCATCGACGAGTTTGGTTGTGCTTCTCTTTGGCTCTGGCTAAGTGATTGCATTTATTTCCACTTTTACCAAATTTCTTGGTTCTGTTTAGTTTAAAATAGTTTAAACTGTTACTGCTTATAGTACTCAGAGTAGTTGTTATTAGTGTTGTTAGCTTTTACTTGCGCCATTTGGTGCAATTTTTGGCCTTTGGCCCTTTCTATCTTAGTTGGTATCCTGTGTACTGGTTTATCTTAGTTGGTATCCTGTGTACTGGTTTTTCGTAGATTAGTGGTGTAGGCACCTTTTGCACACTGTTATACTGTGTGTGTTAATAGATAGCTAGAGTGGTTTTCCGCTTGTTAATTAGCTGCGTTAATTAGCTTGTTGGTAGCATCTTTGGATTTGCTACTATTGTTAACAGAACACCGTTCTGTTTGTGCTTGGCATAAGCTTGAGTTTTTTGCTCTTTCCCGCTTATTACTGTGTTACTGTTTGAGTGTGTGATACTTTCTCTAACTTTCTGGTCTGTTTCAGTTAGAAGACTTTATCTCTTCCTTGCCCGGGCTAGGCCTGTTTAAATTAGAGGACCTAGTCCTCGTGGTGTTTTTCCTTCCTGCAGGGCTAGGCCCATTTAAATTAGAGGACCTAGTCCTCCTCCTCCCTTTTTCTCTGTGTGCGTGTGTCCTCTACTGCAGAATGTCTAAAGAGAGTAAGGATCATAAGCCATCCGGCTTTAAGAAATGTATTAAGTGTTCTCAAAAAATATCTATAATGGATGGTCACGGTAACTGCATTTACTGTTTAGGGGCCATCCATTGACAGGAGACCTGTTTATTTTGCCATGCTTTCAGTCCTAGGATGTTGCAAGAAAGGAAGAACAAGCTCATCCTAAAAGGTCTTCTTAAACCTTCCTTTGAGGAAGATTTGTCTAGTTCCTCATCATCTTCTAAATCCACTAAGGGAAAGTCAGAATCTTCTAAGAGGCCCTCCCCTGCACCGGCTGGTGTCTTGGAGCCACCTCTTAAAGTTTCAAAAACAGACAAGTGCACTGTCTCATTGGCTCCACAGACCTCGGGGCCGACTGAGAGCGGTATTGTTATTGCAGGGTCGGTTCCAAGTATTTCGGAGCTGACCGCTGAGACTATTGAGATGGTTTCTTGGAGCCGGTCTATGGAGCCGGTCTATTGAACCTCTACCGGCCTCCTTATTATTGAAGTCTGCTATACCTCAGAGATCCTGATCTCCAACTCTGTCATCCAGGTCTTCCAGGAGTTTATCGGAAGAAGATGTGGAAGGGTAATGCAGAGACTTTTGAAGTCGTCTGCTTTGCCTAAACTGTTGTTGGCTCCAACCCAGTCGGTTCCAGAGCCACTCGAGTCCGTTCAACCCTTTGTGATCATTCCTCCAAGCCTTGCTGGTCTTTCGGAGCTGGAGTGCTTGGTACCACTGGTGGAACCTACGGCTCCAGCTCCCCTTGTGGCTGTTTCGGAGCCAAGTTCTACTCTGACACTTTCGGTGCCATCCATAGTGTCTAGGGGCCAAAGCTCTCCGGTCGGCCCTGACAGGGATGCTTGGAACCAAAGTTCTTCGGTTCCATGTCTTCCTCTTGGCGTGTTGGCTAGGGTGAGTTCGGACCCTACAGCTATCTCAGAGCCAATGGCTCTGGAGCTGATGGCATCCTCAGTTTCCTCAGAGCCGGAGAGGTCAGCATTCAAGATGATGAGGAGTATGCTGTCCCAATCGTCATCTCCTACCAGAGGTACCGGCACTCTTCCCCCTAAAGCACCTACTTCTGTCTCGGCTCCTACTCCCACCAGCGGCAGCAGAGATCCTCAGCCTCAGGAGCCACTGACTGGTGGGCCCCCACTCTTCCGAGACCTCCCCGGAATGTCCTTCTGTGGAGCCCCCATGGAAGAGGACTTGTAAGAGGAAGCATGTCAACTCCCAGGATGAGTCCTTGACATCTGACACTGACCTCGAGGAGTCGGAAGGATCCCCGACGTCGTCCTCTGATGATGTCTCCTTCGTAGACATCCTGGAGATCCTTAAACAGAGGTGCAGCTGGCCCACTGTCACCCCTTCTGATGAGGAATCTGTGTACCTGAAGGCTTTTTGGTCTCAACCTTCTGCCTCTTGGGTGTCTCCACCCTTCGAACTGATGGATTTAGTTAGTTAAAAGGTGTAGGATTCTCCTGATGCCGTGGAGCCAGTCCCCAGGAGACCAAACAAGTTCCTTTCTGCCCCTCCAGGAAAAGATTTTTTATCTAAAGGTAGATGCTATGGTGGTGGTGGCGGCCACTAAGAAGGAGCTAGCTGAGACTTGTTCTGTTTATCCCCCAAATAAGGAGTCTCAAACGATGGACAGATACGGGAAGCGTATCTCTTCTTCAGCCGCATTTATCCTTAGATCGCTGAATTACCTTACTGACTTTACGAGGCTTCAGAGAGATATCCTTAAAGAGTTAGGAGACTCTTTACAAGATACATGTGCTGAGGAAGTCCCTGACAAGGTTTCTGGCCAGTTGTCCACCTTGAACTCTATCATCAGCTCTTCCATGCGGTTTATTTCTTATGCAGCCGATGGAGCGAGTAGAGCAGCAGGTTCAGGAATTTCCCTAAGGCGTCATTCCTGGATGCAGTTGTGTAACTTTGCGGAACCGTTTGTCTGCCTTTACCAACGCCCCCTTCAACGGTTCCTCATTGTTTGGATCCAAGGTAAAGGACACTTTCACCCGGTGCAAGCAAGAAGGAAAAACTCTCTCTGCCGTGGGAGTACATTTTACTGTTCCCTTTAGACCATACCCTAAGGGTCAGAGGGGTAGTAAGATGTGATTCAAGAAGTCCCAGAGGTTTTTCCAGGATGCACAGGGGTGACTCCTCCTTCAGAGGCAGAGGAGGAAATGGTAGACGTCGCCCTAGAGGCAGAGAGATGGTCCGCAAAACCAGGGAGGTTGCGATTCCTTTTGGGGCCGGCCTTACCAGTGCTCCTGATGTGGGGCCCAACTGTGCTTCTGTGGGGCCAGTCGGGGGTCGCATTTCTTTGTATCCAGAAGCCTGGCTAAGTATCACTCAAGACAAGTGAGTACAAAGAATTATTACCAGAGATTATGTCATACCCTTTTCTCTTCTTCTTTTTGTTCCCAAGAAGATCCCAGATGTTCCACCCAATCACAGGGATCAGGCAACTGTGGAGGTCAACAAGTTGCTGTCAAAGAGAGTCATCCAAACCGTTCCAGCAGACCAAATAGGATCCGGAACTTATTCCAGATTCTATTTAGTATCAAAACGTACAGGGGACTGGAGGCCTATTCTGGACCTCAGCAGATTGAATGAATCAGTAAAGAAGGGCAAGTTCTGGATGGTAACACTGCAATCTATACTCCCGTTGTTAGGGAAAGACAATTGGATGTGCTCAATAGATCTCCAAGATGCCTACTACCACATAAAAATGGACAGGGCATCAAGGAGTCATCTACGATTCCGGCTGGGAGTCGGTCACTACCAGTTCTGTGCTCTGCCCTTTGCTCTCACCACAGCCCCCAGAGTGTTCACCAAATGTATGGCAGTAGTGACAGCTCACCTGTGATGTCGAGGATTCCAGGTGTTTCTTTATTTGGACGAAAGGCTCCTGACCACCCCCACCAGGCATCTACTCCTTCAGAGCAGGGATGCTACTATTCAGTATTCAGCTGGGAATCTCTATAAATTGGGAAAAATCTGCCTTTTTGCCCTCTCAACCTGTGATTTTTATAGGCGCAGAGATAGACACAGTAAAAATGGTGGCTCGTCTTCCTGTCGAAAGGGAACAGAACCTGGTTCTTCAAATTTAGCGTCTTCTCCCCTTACGAAGGGTCAAAGCCAAGATTATTCCGCAGCTCCTAGGGACCATGGCTTCCACCATACTATTAGTGCCACTAGCCAGGTATACACATGAGAATTCTTCAGTGGCTTCTGTCGTCCCAATGGTCCTTTCAGCACCTTCCATTATCCCATCACATTCTGCTGACAGAATCTTGCAAGAAGGACCTCCTTTGGTGGACATTACCCAATCAGCTGACCACGGGCGCATCACTTGTTCCTCGCCAACCCGTTGCCACTGTGACCACGGATGCCTCACAGATGGGGGGGGGCATTATCTAGGCAGGACTGTCCAAGGCACATGGAAACATCATGAAGCTCACCTGCATATCAACGTTCTAGAGATGAGGGCGGTGCTCCTGGCGTTGCAAGCACTTCACAACCTTCTTCCTCTGGGGACTATTGCAATACTGTCAGACAACATGTCGGTAGTATGGTATATCAACAAACAGGATGGAACCAGATCTTACCCACTCTGTCGAAAGGCCATGCGAGTTTGGAAATGGGCGATATCTTCCCAATGTTTTCTGGTGGCAATGAACATTCCAGGGACAACCAAAGTGATAGCCGGCAAGCACAGCTCGGCAATCCTGAAGCCTCACGAGTGAGTGGTCTCTGAAACAGGAAACAGCAGAGCAGATTTTCTGCAGATGGGGACAGCCTTGCTGTGATCTCTTTCCCAGCCCAATCAATGCCAAATACAGAAGCTACTTCTCCCTCATCCCCTCCTCTGGGGAAGTCGAGAGACGCACTTGTTCAAGATTGGCCCATGGGTCTCCTGTATGCTTTTCCTCCCTTTCCTCTCATTCCCAAGGTTGTTCAGAAAGCAAAATGGCTGGGAAGCAAACTGATCCTCATTGCTCCTTACTGGCCTTGTCAGGTTTGATTCCCCTTCCTTGGGCCTCTTCTCCTGGATGATCCTTGGATTCTGGACCCAGTTCCAGAACTGTTGACTCGCATGTCAGGTTCACTTCACCCCTCCTTACACACCCTCAGTTTGACAGTGTGGCTGCTCTAGTTCCATCCCTAGTCAGGCTTCATGACTTCTCGCCTTCCGTGACTCATATCCTTACGTCTTCTCATAAACCTTCCACTAGGAGACTATATTCCAGTAAATGGAGAAGATTCTCTCTTTGGGTGGAGAAAATGGATGTTGATCCCCTACACTGCCTCCATTCCAGTGGTTTTGGAATTCCTTTCTGAGCTTTTTCACCAAGGATCTGCGGCTGCTACTATCAGAGTTCAATTGGCAGCGATTTCAAATTGTCATCTAGGTTTTCTAGATTCTAACTTGATGTCACGTAAGCTGTGCAAAACCTTCCTTAAAGGTGCCACTTTAAGACCCCCTGTTCAAGAACCTGTGGCCTCATGGGATTTAAATTCTGTGTTATCTAAATTAACATCTCCGCCCTTTGAGCCTTCTCATTCATCCTCTTTGAAATTTTTGTCTTGGAAGGTGGTGGTGTTGGTAGCTATCACATCAGCCAGACGGGTGTCAGAGTTGCAAGCATTGTCTTTCCAAATCACTCCAATGCAGCGGAGTACAGGTTTCACCAGCAGGATGTCCATAGACAGTTACGTTTTTATTTGCACTGGAATAAAGACATCAGAAAATCAGATCAATTATTCATTTTCTTTTCCAAATCCAGGTTGGGCTTACCAGTTTCCAAAGTGACACTCTCAAATTGGATTTCTAGCTGTATAGCTTATGTTTACAATTCTGAGGGTAGACCTTTGCCCTTTAAAATCAAGGCTCATTCTACTAGATCTCAGTCTACCTCTGCAGACTTTCAAGCCGGGGTCCAACTTGATTATATTTGTGCAGCAGCTATGTGGCTACCCCTCACACTTTTATTACTCATTACAAATTGGATTTAACCTCCCGGGGTAGAGCATCTTTTGGTTCCACGGTACTCAAGAGTATTTTTCCTTGAGCCACCCAAGAATAAGGCGCTAGGGACGCTGTCCCATATGTAAGAATGAAGGTGAGATAGGACTACAGAACATAAAGAAGTTATGTACTCACCATAACGTTCCATGTTTGTAGTCCATCTCTCCCTTCATTCTTATGAACCCACCCTCCTGCAACCATCCTGGAAGTATCTGGAGACAGAAAAATGTTACTTTCATTATTTATGGAGACCTTTTAGTATTGGCTTCTTTCTGTATGTTGTTATTATTTCTTCTAGTTAGCAGCAAACAAGATCTGGGGATTGTACTGGTGCACCATGGGATACCTACCTAGCCACGAGCCAACCAGAAGTCTTCCAGCTTGTAAATAGGCCGAGTCGAGCCGAGGATCGGCTCCGATCCCATATGTAAGAATGAAGGGTGACATGGACTACAAACATGGAACGTTATGGTGAGTACATAACTTCTTTTTTTCACTGTCTGGATTCTGCTGGTGGTACCCTGCAGTATGATCTTGGTACTTGTGCATAACTATTTTCAGTATATACAGTGTTGTGCAAAATCATCTGTAGGAGGCAGTTACAGGATGGAGGGCAGTTGCAAGAACAGCAGTCCACAACATACTAGGTAGTGGATTGTGAGCTAGGCGAGTAGTTGGAGGAGGAGCCAAATGAAGGGAGAGCAGGATGCCATGGCACTGACAAGGAGTCAGTGAGTTGCACATAGCTTCTGCCCATAGTAAAGCAGGCGCACTACAGTATAAGTGATGCATGCAAGCCCAACACCAGGCTGTGCTTGCCATGTCTAGGCTGGCTATAGTGTACATTAGACATAGGCACTCCAAGCATCAGTGTATAAAGGGGGGATACAGTTATCCTTTGCATAGGTGGGGGCAGGTTGTACATATTTGGATGTCTTTCACAAGGAAATGTGAGAGTGCTGAGGACAGTGAAAGGAAAGAGTGCATTTGTGTGTACAGACTGTGTGTGAATGTTGGGTCATTAATGTAAAAGGCTTTGTGAAAGGCC
Organism: Protopterus annectens; assembly: GCF_019279795.1. Taxonomy (NCBI): domain Eukaryota; kingdom Metazoa; phylum Chordata; order Ceratodontiformes; family Protopteridae; genus Protopterus; species Protopterus annectens. The sequence goes on from NC_056745.1 coordinate 881,213,389, forward strand.
AGTGCCACTAGTGGTATGACTGTGTCTGCTGGGATACAGCCGTAGCAGTATTTACAGCACTGCAGCTTTATCTCCTGGGCAGGTGCAGGGCATGCATAGTAAGGGGTTGAGTATCCATTGCATGCCCCTGCCCATGAGAGCTACATCTATGAGAAGTTCCACTGGTCATACCACAGCCCTGGCTAGATGTTGGCAAGCTGAGTAACTGTGACTAAAGTCAGTTATCAGTTGTGCCAATGCTGTGACTTCCATGACCCTAGAAATATCCTCGTTGGGCCATACATGCTTCCACAACAGATGTAATCATGGGAAATGTTAGCTGTGCGTGACTGTTATCTAGGCCATCCATGGCCACAGAGGCCACCACTTAAGCATATATGGATGCTGCTTCAGGCACAACAGGCAAACATGAGAGGACATGGCACATTCTAATATGTGATTTTGTCTGTCAGAGTTATCACACATGGGATATGTACACCAGAGGTCATCTTTCACACCCTGGATTAGCTTGCTATGTCTGAAATGGTTGTGGTGGTACTAGACTTTGCCTCCCTTTGACCTACCTTCCATACCAGGTAGACAACTTTTTTCTGCTGTACAGGTAATGTCTGTGGCCTTATGGCAGGCAATTTCATACGTGCAGTCCTGGCCACTGATGGCAATCATATCTGCCATAAGATCTTTCAAGGCACAGTCTCAGTAGGCCTTGTTGGCAGCATTCTGCCAAAAGATCTATTGGCCAGTGGAGATGGAGGGCATGAAGTAACACCTCATTCTGTGCCTTGGAGAATTTCATTTTTGACTAACATTCTCAGCAGAGTCTGTGTTTTTCTGCTTGCTAACCTTTGTTGACATTGTTGCACAGGTCAAAGTTAAAAAAAAGTCAAAGTAAACATTTTTGTCATGTTAGACAACACAAGTACAGCCTAAATGAAATTCCGAGTATCAACTCACCAGAGAGTACATAGGAAGCAAGGATAACAGGAACAACACTATAACATTTCAATTAAAAAAATATTCAATACAAGACCCACAGAAAGATAAATAAACTAATAACAGCAAAATACAAACAAGCCCCCCAGACAGTCATAAGAATACTGTACATGGCAGCATGACAGAGTAGGATTGCATATGTTAAGATTGTCCTCCTTTGTTCATCTGCGTCAGACAAACAGCAGGCAATTGCATATGAATACAAAAATATTTTACTACATCAAAGAATAAAAAAAGATATTGCACACTTTTCACCTGAGCTACGTATTGTGAATGATTACTGACTAAATAGTTGGCGGCTGGTATCAGAGTTTATAAGTCTCAACACTGTTGGGTAGAAACTGTTTAAGTGTCTGGTGGTCCTGCAGCGGATACTCCGATATCTCTTGCCTGAAGACAGTTGTGTAAACCAGCTGTGTACAGGGTGAGAGGGGTCACAAATTATTTTGAATGGACATTTAATGCTCCTTACTTCAAAGAGATACTGGATTGATGGTAGGTTGGTGCCCATGATTTTTTTGGCAACTCGCACCAGTTTCTGAAACAACTTCTTTCTGCTATTGTACTGTTCCCAAGCATGGTAGTTTTGACTGCCCTTGTAATCCTTTACCACTGTGTTTTGTCCTTTTTCAGTTTACCATGCTGCTGATATGTACAATGGTCATATTTTATTTATTTATTTGTATTTGTTAACCCGGGTAGTACACTGATCTGAATGTAACATTTGCAGGCACAGCCCCGGTGAACAGAATCACATAAGAAATGAACAAAATATATTTACAGATACAAGGATATGCTAAAAAACAAATATATATTTATACAAATTTACAAATGAAAAAATATGCTACAACATTTGCTATAAAGAAGCAGTTACCAGTGTCATAACATGGATGGAAAAATAAAATTATGCTTAGCAGAGCTTTATGGATAAGATGTTGGCGTAATTACCACGATGGATTATGCTACAGGGATAGCAGCATAGCATTATATAGAGATGTGTGAAAACATTAGAAGAGACAAGTGAGAATAGTTGCAAGAAAGGATACCATGGGGAGAAGACAGAGGAAAGGTATGAGAGGCATGCAAAGGGAAGAAGGAAGTAGGATGAATGAGAGGCAGTAAGAAAAGGGGATGAAATAAGGATAAAATGACATATGAGAGAGCTGCAGGGTTCACATAACATCAGTGAGTGAATATTTGTCTATCTAGACTGTTTACTTAGTGTCAGGCCCTTAACATTACTGAAGTAATGTCACCCACCAACACTACTCTAGCTGTTATACTCCAATCAGTAAGGTGAGTTGATTGCATCCTCTTATTGTAAACAGACTCTTGCACTTGTGGTATTCTTATGATCTGTGTAGCAGGCAAATGCCTTAGTAAAAAATTCTAATTCAAGGCTAGCCTAAATGTATTCATGTGCTCTTAGTAATTGCTGCTGGGTGTGTTTCCCATTAGGCTTAATCTTTCTGTATGACCATTGCCTTAGCTTTGTACTGCTCTTCTTCTACTGTAATATCAAAGCTACTTTATTATGTAGTTAAGTCACATAATAGATAACAGTAGCAATACTTGAAAAAGTGAAGCTGAAAAAGCAGCATTTACCTTACAATATCTAGGATATGGTGCATACAACCAGTGACTAGTGAAGTCACTAGTTGCAGACTGATGCCTTGCACTTGTACAAATTCTTTCATAGTGTGATAAAACTCACTGCTTTCCCTCACTCTTATATCATATAGGTTTGGGTACCTGGTTGCAGTGATTATGCAAATAAGGGCTCAGTGAATTAGTTCTTCTGAATCGCTCAATTTTTGCATCATGCTGACTGGCCATATTTTGGGCTAATTACTGCACAGCATTTTGCACACACCTAGGCATCTGTGGGCAGCACTCTGCATGCTCATTTCAGCCTACAACACTGGAGAGGGGTATATGTAATTCCACATCTAATGTAATGAAAATGGAATTGCTGTACTGCATGCCATACTCATAGAAATAAGCAGAAACAGACCAGTCACATTTCACACCTTGAGTGAGCAGTGTTCAAACATTGCTATACAGTGTACATATTTGACTGTTCTGCCACGAGAGGTGCAAATGTTGTGCCCCACATCATGTAGAGACTTGGATCTGGGTCCCAGCTCCTCAGCTGTTCCATCTCCAATGACTTTATACCACTCACATCAACTCTACAGCAATTAGGGTGAGTGGAAGATGCCTAAAAGCTTTGGAAACTGGCCATAAAACTGATCATTGGCAGAATGCAATCCATGTTGTTTAAGCTACTGCAACAGTGATCTCTTTGAACATCTTCTATTGTGGTAATTTTACTTACACAACTGCTTTATTGTGCAATATTTTGTATACCCCTACTAATTAACCTATTTTTAACAGCAGATTCTGTAACGGGCTCAACTAAAAAGGCTACCAGAGCTGATCTTTCGTGTAGCAATCCCCGGTCCCTTTCACTTTGCTTTTACTCTCTTATCAATCCCTTGTACTGAAGGCATTCTCTAATCTGCATTCCAAAATTTTGCTTGGCTTCATCCCACTCTTATATTTTCTTCTCTTATTGTTTGCTTATAAAAGCTTGGCTTCTTTGCTAATTGTCTTCATTAAATGCCAACCACCTATTATCTACTCTCTATATCCGTACTTGGAGTCATACCTATTGGCAAAATATCCTTTCCATCACTTCCCATGTAGGCCTAGTTCTTAAGAATATTTTCTGCTACTTTATGAATATAATATTCTGTATAGTTGTTATCTTTAAGAACCTGCATCCAAAATTTTACTTTTTTCCTTCTCAAATCCCCCTCCCCATTTCATCATCCCTTTCCACTTTGAATATAACCTTCTGTTTCTGCTATGTGTATGAGACTTAATGATGTCCCTTCAAATCAGATGATCGATCATAAGTCACCTTTTCCTATGAGGAGAATCAACTTGTCTAACGTAGCCTTTGTCCTCTTCGTCTGCCAAATAAATTCCTTCAACTCTTTATTAAATATCTTAGTAGTGGAGTAATAGTGGAATTTCCATATGATCACTATTGCAGTAGTGACGGTCTCCTGCTGTCCTCTCTCCTCTTCTTGGACATCCACGGTTGAGATGGGGTACCCTGTCATTTTCACATACACACCAGTCAGATCTTCTCTGAGACTGGCACACTTAATATTGGTGTACCTCAAATTTCAGTGATTGGTCCATTACTGTTTTCCCTATTCATAAGTGGTATAACACATGACCCTCCTTACTTGAAAGCAACAGTTTACGTAGATCTCCTCATCACTGAATCCGATATATCCTCAGTTAACTTTCAACATAAGCTACAAACTAGCTTCACATCCCTGTGCTTTTGGATGTATACTAATAAATTACCCCAAAACTTCTAGCATAATACTGTTTGCCACACCTTATAAAGTGCATAACTTTCTCCTAATTCTGTTAAAAGGCACCATGGGACAACCCTATATCTAATGTTCTAGAGCAAAAGATACAATGACCTTACAGTAGATTCTTTTTAGACGTTACCTGTGTGTTGGTTAAAGATCATCAATTCTCCTCTTACAGCCCAGACTCTGCTACGCTATGTCTTAATTACTGTCCCCAGAAGCCCAAATGGCAATAGCAAAGAATGTCCTTGTACCAAAATTTTAATATGGTTTACCACTGCTAGTCCTGCAGTCTAGGACACATGCTCAAAAACTGGAAGTTATGGAAAACAAGCTGTATAGATTTGTACACCTAACTGACACATACACACAATGTAATACTGGCGTGGATGTTTGTAGTCTGAATAGTTCTGAAATAAGGACTGCCTGCAATACCCATCTTCGTAGATTCAGTATTATGGTGATTATCTCTCATAATTTTTCTTTTAGTCATCTTATTTAGGTATTGATTGAAAAGGTTTGTGCATATGTGAAGAAAAGCAGTAATCAGTAATAACTTGATTTGTATTGCAGTAATTGTATACTTTGTTTTATTTCTGCTTTTGTTTTTTAAGGGTTGTCAAATATATTTCATTTAAACTTCAGCCTGTTTGTAGAAGTATTCCCTAATATTTTATTATTATTATATAACCAGAGCATATGTATTTGGGAATTAAACATCTAGAATTTGTGTTGAAACAGTGAAAGAAATCACTTTAAGAAATGCAAATCTAGAGTAATGTCAACACAGAATTAAAAACATATTGAAGTGAAGCACAGCTACTGTGCTTCCCACACCCTCTTACTTAAGAAAATTAATTCCATAGTCACACTTTTGTGAAGAAAAGACAGTAGAGCACACACCGAGGGAAAGAAAGTGTTCCTTCTCACCATCTGCAGAAGACAGCAGTGTCATATTGCACCTGCATTTTAGAAAGCAGAAATAGCATTGAGACTTCCCATTTTCACTCTCATTGCCTCAAAGAATGAAACTGGAATACTCAAAGCAGCAGCAGCTCTCTTATTGTTCTTAGATGTTTCTGTTCCAGTAGTTATGGACCTGAAAATAGAGGTTATGAGTAAGTCAAACATCTGTTTAGATTGTTTACAGCATATTTTGTTTTTGGGTGAAGTAATTCTGTCATTGTGTTGTAACCACATTTAGTACTAATAACTTGTGTTGGTAGTTAGTTAAAATGCCTGTTGCACTGATGTACTTACGATACTGATTCATACTGTATTTTGATGTTTTACAGCACAGATGAGACTGCTACAGAAAACATATTAAAAGCAGAAATGACCATGGCTGCCGTCTGTGGAAGGTTAGGACTCGTCACTCCACGAGATGCCTTCATAACAGCCATTTGCAAGGGCTCCCTCCCTCCACATTATGCTCTTACTGTTCTGAATAGTTCATCTGGAGTACTTTCCAACAAATGTAAGAGAATGCAATATACTAACTACGGAATATTTTTTTCTGAATTGTTCTATTTGTATGTTTTCCCATTTTCCATATTTCTGTTCTTTTGTGAATACTTTGGACTGGTGGATTTTGCAGTGTTCTTTCTCTGGGGTATGGCACTGCCAGTTACCATTACATTAGTTTTGCAGTTTCTACTGAAGTAGAGGCAGCTTCTTTGCAGTTTGTGTTTCTAGCTCACCCAACTGCCCAGTTCATTTTAATTGTAGCATTACCTATCATTTTTATTGTCCAGTTTTCTTTACTGTTGAGTCTTATTTAATAATAATAAAACTGAACTATAGAAAGTGTTGTAATATATGCGTATATGACAGAAATATGAAGATCTTTTAAATGAATGTATGGTATTCAGACCAATCACTAACCTTTTCCCCTTAAAAATCTTTGAAAAACTCCTATACAAACAACTCTTTGATCATATTAACAATATGTGTTATTGTGCAATGCTCAGCATGCAATTTGTAGTGCATTTAGCACAGTGACAACTCTCTAGAAAATCACAAGCGCCATATATTGCAGTGTAAATGAAAGTTTGCTTACTGGTAGGCTCTTTGTGGACATAAGAGCATTTGAAACTGTACGTCATGTACATAAGAACAGCTCAAACTCTACTACAGTGTATTTCATTCACTTTCTCTAGAAGCCCAAAGGGCAATGATAAAGAATGTTCTCATACCAAAACTTGAATATGCTTTACCACTGCAAGTTCTGCAGTCAAGACAAATACTCAAAAACTGGAAATTGTGGAAAACAAGATATGTACTCCTAACAAGCACATAACCAACTTCATTGTACTCTTCTTGAGAAATTTAACTGGTTGCCAGCCAGTTCAAGGTAGGGCCACATTTCTTTACAGCTCATCTTTATTTAAAGTAGTAAAAAATAAAACATGGAAAAAGCACCACGCTAGGAAACAAAAACTGTATGTTAGCACTTTCGTTTACTAAAAATATGTAAACTTCTTCAGACAATTCACAAACAAAAAATCAACCCTTAAATACTTTAAAAACATGACATCATTTCCTAGCGTGGTGCTTTTTCCATGTTTTATTTTTTATTAGCTTGTTGAATTATTTAGTTTGTTTGCTTGTCTGTTTATGGAGAATCGCACTACTGCTGGAACACAAGGTCTTTCTACTTCTGGTTCGCAAGTCTTATTTGAGACTTTGGACTCTTTTTCCAACACTATGGAACCAACTACCAGTAATGAATCTGCGCCAATGGGGAAATTGACTGCTCTCATTGAATTACTTTTGCAACGAGTTGACATTTTATCCAATCAAGTTGCAACTGCCTTACCTCTGAAACCTGGAAGTTCCATTTTTTTAGCATCCAGTAACCGTGGATCTACCCTAGGATCGAAGGATCGGGGGAATATGACTACTGAAACTTTCCACTCTTCAGGATTACCTTGCTCTGGTGTTCAGGTACATGACCCGAATGGAGCGAGTGAAAGTCTTATTTCTAACACAACAAACATCAATGTAGTAAGTACGCCTAATTCTCTACCATCATTAAATGACTGGCTTAAAGAACCAGCTTGTTTTACCAGTAGTAGCTTCAGCAATAACAACAGTAGGGGTTCCGTTGAACATGAGGACTCCTTATCTAATAAATTGAAATTGTTTGATTTCAAACTTTTTAAATTTAAGAAGCTATAGATAGAGGTTCAGTATCTAGTTGAGTGTGTAAAAATAAAACAAGTCCCAAAGGGACTTAGACAATGGAGATTTCCAACAGGCCTGATTGCCAATTCTCCATTTCATAAATAATTACTTTGCCTTTTTGACAAACAGGGTATTGAACTGATTGAATGTTTAATTAAAGACTATGGTCGACAAATAGAGGTTTTTAAAAAAGAACTGGCGGACTTAGACAACAGCATTAGTTTGGACGTCGAGTTTCCACGGTATAAATTTGACTTTCTTCGAATTTTTTCGAGTATGGAGAGTGCTTTATCAAAGATAAAAGAAAACAAGGTCAAGAAACTAAATAGGGACTCTATTGCATACGAAAAGGGTGTTGCTTACCCCTCACCTCCCTCGAATTTTTTAAAGAAAGGTACGGACATCGACTATGACCAGACCTCCTCAGGGGATATATTCATTGGACTTGACAACAATAATATACCATTTGATGCAACTGCAATGAGTTCACCAGTTAGAAGGAGTGAGAGACTTGCGAGTAAAAATAGGAACAACGGTTCTGACTCTAACAGTGTTAAGAATCAAGAACAGAAACAGGGTTTTGAAACCCGCAGAAATGCGAACACTGGGGGGCAACGGAATCAAGTCCAGTATCAAAGTCAGCGGAAGAGGAAGAAACAGAACAGGAAGAGGAGATAATCTCTCCAAGTGACTTAAATTTTATTGTTTCTAAAGAAATTGAACAAAATAATTTATGTATTCTTTGTAATAGTTCTAATGATTTCAAAATTTATAATTATTCCTCTTTTGTTCCTGATTCTGCACTCATAGAGATTTTAGCTAGAGAGCTTTCTTTTGTTCCCACTTTTAGGAGTAATTTGGAAAGAACATTGATTGACTTGAAAACTTTTACAAGGAAACTGAATTTAAATGTTCTTTTAGGTAGTAATGCGAGTCTCACGAATGATTTTAGAGTCGCCAGCATCTTTAACCCTGTGTTGCAACCCACTGTTGCTCTTTTTGAAAAAATATGTGAAAATGATTTTAGGTCACTTATGGGTACATACTGTCCTAGTAACATTTTGTACAATAACTTTACCCAAACTGAGAAAGATGCATTACAGGGGTTGAAATTTGCAAACATTTGTATTATGAAACCAGATAAAGGGGGTGGGTTGGTCTTCATGAACAGGGAAGATTATGTATTGAACATGGAGTCATTACTTGACAGTGAAGCTTAAATGCAAGTGTCTCTTAATGAGATGAATGGAGCTTACCGTAGGATCACTGGGTTCATCAAAGATTTGTTCATTGAAGGCCGTATTGATTTGGACCTTATGAATTATTTGGAAATCATTTATCCAATTACCCCAACCCTTTTTGGGTTACCAAAAATACACAAAAATTTGCAAAAACCACCCTTTCGTCCCATCATTTGATGGGAGACAATCTATCACATATGGGTGTGCCAAATTTGTTGATTGTAAACTTAAGGAGGCCTTGAAAAATGAGGTGCAGATTTGCAAAGACTCATGGGATTTTTTGCAAACGATTAATAACTTCCCTTTTGACGAAGCCCTTAATTTATTTACAATTGATGTTTGCGACCTTTATACATCTATTCCACAAGAACTTGGATGTGAATGGGTGAGAGACTTCCTTTTTGAAAAACAGGTAGAAGGACAAAGTATTGATTTAATCATATACTTTTTGGAACTAGTCCTTAATAATAATTACTTTTTGTTCAACAAACAATTTTACCTCCAGAAAACGGGTGTAGCCATGGGGTCCCCCTGTGGAGCAACTTTTGCTAATGCTGTTATGGCTTTTTGGGAAAAGCATTATTTGTTCGTTGACACCATCTTTCAGGAGAGGACCGCATGGTACACCCGTTACTTGGATGATATATTCATTTTGTGGAGAGGAGATATCGCCTCTGCCACTACCTTTGTTGAACAAATTACTAAATACACCAATTTTTTGAAATTTACATGGGAATCCAAACAGAACGGATTTCATTCTTGGATGTGGAACTAACAAAGAATATTAAGAAAAATAGTTTTACTTCCAAGATTTTTAGGAAATCCACATATTCTAATGCATTTTTGCACTTCTCCAGTTGCCATCCTTACCACCAGAAAAGGGGTGTGGTGAAAGGACAACTCGTTAGGGCTGCCAGGATGGTGACTTTGGAGGATGACTTTTTTCAAGAATGTATGTTATTAAAAGATATGTTCATGAAACGTGGGTACCCACCTAGATTGGTGGGTGAACTTATTGAAGAGGTAAAGAATAAAAGGGCAAGTGGTTTATTTAAACCAATTTTACAGTTAAAAGAGAATGAAACAACTATTGAATCTAGAGTGGACTTATCAGATGATTTGACCACCTCTTTTGATTGCCCACTTTTACATGACTTTAATAATGTAAAGAGCTTTTGAGAAAGAGGGTTCATTTGCATCTAGTTTTATTACCACGTTTTCTTTGGATGCTCCATCTTTAAAAACTATTATTTTCAAAAATTGGTGTTATTTATCAGAAGATCAATCAATTAGTAAACACATTAATGAACATCCTCAAGTGGTTTTTCGTAAGGGATGTAATTTGAAAGCACTTTTGGAAAATAATAATTCCAATGTGCACCACCCACATAAAAGGATGTTCAAATGTGAAAATTGTCATTGGTGCAAGTATATTAAAGTGAGTAACTCATTTACAGTAAAAGGAAAAAAGTTTTACATCAATGGGAAGTTTAATTGTAACACTAGGGGGGTGGTCTATTTTAGTTTGTGCTCTAAATGCCAGGCTTTTTATATAGGGAAAACTGATAGACCACTGAAAAACAGAATTTATGAACACTACTATGCAATTAACAAAGGGAACACTACCAATGCCCTAGCTAGGCACATTTTATCATTCCCTGAGCATGAATTTTTATTCATGGCTATTGAAAAAGTATCTGAGAATGAAAGAGGGGGACCGACTAGCCTAAAACTTGAAGAAAAAGAAGTTTTATGGCAGTTGAAATTAAATGCTTTGGTCCCACCAGGTTTAAATGATGTAATCTCTATCAGGAGCGCTTTAAAACTTAAAGCTTTATTAAGATAAAAAGTATACTGAATTTCACGAGAAAATAATTTAACATAGTATCTATGAATAGATTTATGTAGTTTACACTTTACATTTTATGTTCTTTTACTTTAAATTGAGGTAAGGTTGTTTCGGGAAATGATATTTCAGGAAATGATGTTTCAGGAAATGATGTCATGTTTTTTAAAGTATTTAAGGGTTGATTTTTTGTTTGTGAATTGTCTGAAGAAGTTTACATATTTTTAGTAAACGAAAGCGCTAACATACAGTTTTTGTTTCCTAGCGTGGTGCTTTTTCCATGTTTTATTTTTTATTAGTTTGTTGAATTATTTAGTTTGTTTATTTAAAGTAGTGTCAGTGAACCAGTGCCACCCTCGTAAATCAGAACTGCAGATTAGAGACTGCAGTTATAATCTTAGAGAAAGTCCAGATAAGGTCATCAACCTGGTTAGATCTATGTTTAAAACCAACATGGGTGAAAAAGCCTTATCGTGAGTTAGACTAGCTGTCTGGAACCATTTATCCTTGGGAAAAGAAATAAGTAGATGCTAAAATTGTTTAAAGACTAACTTACGGAGCATTTACAAAAGGAATTGAAATGTGTGTGCTTTCAAGGGAATGGATGAAAATTGAAAGCTATTGTTTTTCTCTGTACAATATATCTGTACTAATTATCTTCCCAGATTTGTTACTTTCAGAAAGCATTTTGCCATCCTCACTGGAACTTGCAATCTCTGTACATTTTCATACTGTAGTAAATATTGTTGAAATCTGAAATCTCCATATGTTTTTTTCTGTTCTAAATTGTTAATTAATTTATATTACAGTCTCTGGTCTGAGGTTTTTGTTTTCTTTTTTGCTCCAGGCCAGGTCGTGGCTAAAAAGGGTCAGTCTGCTTACCTGGTTTACAAACAGAAATAAATTAATTCATCTGTCACATTTTGTAAAGTTCAGAGTGAAACTGAACATAAAATAATTGATAACATTGGTTTCATACTAGAAAGAAATACAACCCTGAAACACAAGTGAAGCACTTCTACATATAACATTAAAACATTGTTTATGTAGTGTTGCTGTATTCCATGCCTCCAACACCCCCTCTGACAAAATGTACAAAGTGTGACATTGCAGTACTTCAGAGAAAGAGTGAATACTTGGTTTTCCAGCAAAACCAAGTGATCATCATAGTCACTTTTGCAGTACTGAGTTTTGAGATTTCTTGATGTGCAGAGGCCCATGGCTGAACCAAATACCAGAGTCTTTCACCAACCCCATTTGGTGGACTTCTTGGCCTTCCGATGTCAGGACATTGGGGTATAACAAGGGAGTCAGCTAGCACCATCTTCAGTACTTTGTCATTTAGTCCAGTGTTCCAGAACGTGTTGGCCAACTTGAATTACCACAGCGCTACAGATAAGTACTCCGTTGGGGACCTTATTTTTTCAATACCTTGTAAATGTACATTGTTCATGTTTAAACCTTTCTTATGGGAAAGAGATTCTCCACAAAGACTTCCATTCTGACTTCTTGTTTTGTTTGGGGTCACAGCATGATGCAGCTAACTATCCTTTCTGTGCTAGGTTTAACTCTAAGGCAATTTAACGAAGGATGAAATCTCAATTTCAGTTATTCCAAAAGAATTCCAATAGGGCAAGACCTTTGAACTCTATGATGTCCACTGGTTCCCAGGCTGCTGTCCTTAGAACCAGAAAGATAAGTGACGGAAGGAGAAGGAAATTAGGAACACCAAGGACAGTTCTCCCCCATCTCCATCTCCCATCTAAAGGTTGTTGTTGAGGCACCTTGCAGACAGCCTGCACCCCCTGTTCTGATGTCTTCTAAAGCTTTCTAAGACCCAGTCACTTCAGCCCCATGACTCAGGCCTGCATGTAACATTTTGACACCAGGCCTAGGTCTGTTTGGTCTGAAGCCGCTGAGCAGATCACAGCTTCCAGTGCAGTACTATTAGTGACTGAGGTTGAGGGCGGTATCCTCATGGTTATTGTAAGGGAAGAAATACCTGGGAACTAGATAGATGCTGCAGTCTTTCATGTGAAAGCTGAGGCCTTAATTTCTCCTATTATTGTAAGGGAAGAAATACCTGGGAACTAGATAGATGCTGCAGCCTTTCATGTGAAAGCTGAGGCCTTAATTTCTCCTAAGACCCATATTCCCAAACCTAAGAGGCAGACAGGTTTGCTCCAGCCCTTGCTACCAGAGTCCAGTGCAGCATCTTTTCCGGTCTCTTCACATGACATTTGGCCCAGGACTTCACAGACTTGCGAGGACCAGGTAGACCACCCTGCAAAAGAATCTTGTGCCAGGAACTTCACTAGGAACAGAGAGGGAAACATTTCCCTGTGGGGACATTCTGATTCCAGAGACTCAGAGGATGAGTAGGGACTAGTTTATGTGTGACAACTTCACCTTCAGACTTGTGATGGCTGTGATTCAGAAGGCACCCTGTCCTCAGCCTTGGCCCTCTAAGGATTTATTCTTTCGAGAGAGACCTCATAGAATGAAGGAAGCCTTTAACTGAATGTTTAGGGAATTTGCCAAGGCTTAAACTCACTACACAAAGCTTCTGAACCTATTGATCTATTTACCCCTAGACCACTTGCAGTTCCTTGTGTTACATGCTGTCTTGAATGGTATGTATGAAGACACATCTTTGCAACCCAACTCCCTTTTTCGTGCTCATAGGAAGCCCGACTACTTCTGTTGGGGTGCTTGTTTTTTTTTATAGAGGTGTTTCTGTGACCCAGAGGAGGATCCAACAGTGGTGTGTATAGTATCTTCTATAGGAGCCAGTGGGAAAGCATCCAAAATGCCCCTTACCAAATGATACAGAAAGCAAGTTGCTTGACATGTATGGTAAAAACTTGCACTTCAGCCATTCTTTCAATGAGAGCTCTTAGCTGCCAGTTTCACATGCCGAGATACCTTGAATCATTACAGAAACAAATTAAATCTGAGGCACGGGATTCAGGACAAGAGCCTCCAGATGGAGGGGGAAAAACAAAAAAAAGAACCTCCAGAGGGATATCCAGGACCTGTGTATTACCACCCTCCAGGTATCCAGACACATTCTCAGATATAGCTATGATACTTTGGATGCATCTTGCAGGGCTGCTATGGGGAGTCACTCAAAGACCTTCCTGGCTGAGGACACAACACAGTCCATCGCCCCCAGACCAGGTTAAAGCAGAACGCTTGGGTGTACCTTTGAACAAGGAGTGCCTTTTTGGACCCCTAGCAAAAAAAGTGAAAACTTGGCAAAAAAGGGGGCCAGATGAAATTTGTAAAATAATTTTACCTGCCTCCCTCTCCTAGATGTAATAGAAACTATCCTGTCAAGTCATCGCGCTTTCTGTCTAAGCAAGAAATAGCTAAACTACCTAGAGGGAAAAGGCTCAGCAACAAAGAAAGTGGTAAACAAAACAACATTCCAGATTTGTGGGATTTAAAGATCCTGCCCCCCCCCCCATGGAGCAGCTATAACAACAACCAGCACCTCTCTCCACTTATCTTAAATCCCACCCCAACACCTGTATCCTCTACTTTTGCAGAAAAACTTTTCTCCTTCTACCACCATTGAGAAGAGAGAATATAAAACAAATGGATTCTGCAGATTATAAGTAAGGGCTATGCCATCCAGATCTGGAAAACAACACCCTTTCCAGGAATCCCCCACCCATCAAAACCACAGTAAGACTGATTCCCTCCATTTACCACAGTAACACTGATTCCCTCCATTTTAAGGATCTGTTATTACAGTGATCCATTCAAAAACTGTCATCCCCAATTTATTCACCCCCCCCTACATGAACAGTTCCTGAATGGGATAATACACCTCAGGCCTCCCAGACATGAGACTGCACTCTCGTGGAGCCTAAATTTCTTGTAACTTACTGTGCCACCATTTGAGCCAGTGCTTCAGTCCCTATTAAAGTACTAACATGGAAAACAGTCCTGCTACTAGCATTTACTTCAGCAAGGCATATTTCAGAGTTATAAGCCATTCCTAGTCTTTGACAGAGACAGAACTTTGAAAACCAATCCCTCCTTCATGCCCCCCAGGGTGGTTTCAGAATTTCCTTAAGTAAGGCTATACGTCTCCCTGTGTTTTTTCCAAAGCCCCAAAACAAGGGAGAAAGAATCCTCCACTCCTTGAACATGCACAGGCAACTTAGACTTTGCCTTCACAGAGCTAACTTGCCAAATGGATCAGAACAGCTGTTGGTTGCCTTTGCAGATGGAAAGTGCGGCAAACAAGTAGGCCAGCAGACAATCTCTGAATAAATTGCAAATTACATTTCTTTCTTTTACTCACAACATGGTAAACAGCTTCATTGCAGGGTTACAGCTCACTCCACTAGAGCAACTACCACCACCCCTGCATTTATTAAAGGAGTACCCACTCAGGCCTTCTTAGAAGCTGCCACTGGTCCTCAGTCGACACCTTCACCAAACACTGCAAATTTGTGGCCATCCCTAAAGCAGTAGCCATGTTTGCTTGTGCCATCCTGTAGAGTCTGTTGACCCAAGACCAAAACTCATTCTATCTGCCCAAGTAAGAAATTTTGGAGCCTTGCCAAGACTCAGTACTTCAGTATTGACTGTGATGAACGTAGTATGGCTGTTGTACATCAGTTACCATAATTTTAGATGTTCAGGTAGATTAATGTTGCATTATCCTTTCCCACCTTCCTTCTCCTGTGTTGCTTCTCAGTCTCGGATTGAGGTGGGTTTCCTGATCTCATTCATCATCCCTACACTCTCCTTTCTCCTACTCCGCAGCATATGACACCTAGCAGGAAAACTAGGTATTCACCCAGTGGAGTCCCAGACCAGCCAAGTTTGTGCTACCATAGTGCATTCATACTGTGTAGCCATGGGGAAACCAGTGTGTAGATGCATACTTCCCCTTCAGAGTAGCAACTGTAGGCTTGGAGGAACCACTGAAGCACGGTGCTCCAAAGGATATAGAGAGAGTATAGGCTGCTCCCCAGAACCAACAATCTGGATTGTTCCCTTATGCTTGATTCTTGACAGGGAACAGAAGGCTGATAAGGGTTCCCATGCAGGAATGAATGGGCCTTAAGTGTACTCAACAAGTCCTGGTATACCCAGCTCTCATAGTCTCAGAATGAATGGATGAACGGGCCAGTTGTGCAAAGGTAGCAGAATCATTGAGCAGGGAGGGTCCTGGGGGCAGCAAAAAAAAAAAAAAAAAAAAGTGAACTGTACTCACCACGAGAAGAGTTTAAGTCTGAAGAACAGTAGAGATGTTAGAGATATTGAATTATATAAAAACATATTTATAGTATATATCCAGACAGGAAATGGAAATAACAGCACCTGTTTGCTTTTTCATTTAAAAGATGAAATAAAAATAAGAACACTCCTTGGCTTTTCATTTTAAAGATGAATCAAAAATGGTAACACTTCTCAGCTTCTCAGTCCTAAAGTTAAATATAACAAAGCCCTTTAGCTTACAGTTTCACAAAGTAATACTTTTCTGGTGTCTTTCCAGAGTCTACAGAGTTTTTTTTTTTGGGGAAATAGGCTGTAACAGGATCTTCAGACTGTAGGCCTTGCACAGGCTTTGATTTCTAAGCCCACGCGTTATCAAAATGCTCCCTAATTTCACTAACACTCTGTTGTTGATCTCTTTCCTTCTTGTCCTTTGAGATTCTTCTTCTTCTGTAATAGTTTTCAGTAGTCAACCACCTCTACCAGGTAAATTATTCCTCCGCCTTCAAGCTGCAACCTGTACTATCACACTGTAGCTGTTAAAAAGGCCAGGAGCCATTTTTAAATCCTCTTTGCAGCTGGTCATACCTCTGTGTTTTTGAGTTCCTACCAGTATGGTTTCTCTATTTTTTTTTACTTTGTAGCTATTAAGGACTACTGAACCAATCACTGATACATTGTTCAGTCATCAGTTTCATTTGTTCTCTTACTGTAACACTGCTAGCGACCTAATTGTTTTGTGTATAGCTGATATTAATAGCCTTGTAGGTAGTAAGAACGATTCTGGCGTGGTATAGGTTCAATGTGCTTGTTGTGGAGCTTAGACATACAACTGTTTTTTCAGTGTTTCTGAATCTACCTCATATCCTTGTTTTTCAAGCTATGAAATGCTATCTTAATGAGCTAGTAATCCAGTGTAAGTATTTTATTTTGTCCATAAAATGCATTGGATATGACTACTGTTTAACCCTAAGCTGTCCTGAAGGAAGTTTGGTATGCTTGTCATAATGCTGTATCAGATGCTGTTTAAATAGCGGCACTTAACTACTGTAAATTCTGCATTGCCTTACTTGTGCCTAATCTCACTTCGATTACTTTTCCCTCCAGTATTCCCTCCATCTTCTCTCTCTATTCCCTCCATCTTCTCTCTCTATTCCCTCCATCTTCTCTCTCTATTGTGTCCCCTACCTTTGGTATCACGTGGTCCTTTTCTGATTGTATCTACTGGAACTGGGAAAGCCGTGGACTCTACTTGCTAAGGGAGTAAGTAGAGTCAGAGCCCACAAAGTGAACGTAGGTGCTTTTGAATTCATATTATCAATATTTTGAAGCAGAATTTCTCTTATTAACATATATTTTCTGGTCACTGTCTAGAGTTAATTAGTTCTATGCATTTGTGTGCTAAACACTAGGTATGGCAGCTGCTTAAACCACACCCCCGCCCACTTAAAGTTATCCTATCATTACTTTAAATTACTTTTATTAGCTTAAAGCACAAACTTAGAACAATAAGCATAAAGTTGTGATATAACCCTTTCTTGCAGAACCAGAGTTAGTCTTCTTTTTCAGACTTTAAAATCATTGAAATTGGCCGTCATTAAACACTGGATCCTACCTTCCCCTATAGCTAATTGATCATTTTCTTTTCACCAGTCGCACGCATAGTTCTCCTGGCCCAGCCTGCTCCATTCACCCTTGCTTTGCTCTGGCTCATTCCGCTCCTTTACCATACCCCCATTCCCACCCACCACAGACATTTACTTTATAGCTAACCCCCTTTTCCACTCCCGCTCTAAACCCTCCCCTGCCTATCTCTGTTGTCCTGTCACATTTCCCCATCACCTTCTCCCACTTAACTGCCTACCCACACACATTCTTATCTCTAAGTCTATTGCTCCTCCACTTCTGTTCAGACTACACCCTCTCAACCCTATAGCCTCTCCCCTCCTGTACTTATTTTCACTATAACTTCAATTACCCTTTCTCCTTAACTTTACTCACTTCACTTATCTCTCTCTTCCTTTTAATCCTTATTAACTCAAAAAGTGCCTAACCTTGCCTTCATTTACTTCTATACCAGACAATAAACTAACCACCTATCACAATCTTCCTTGTCACACTTAACTATCTTCTCGCTTCTCTCATACCATAGCATAGTTTACTATTGTACTCAAGTGATAAGGATATACCCCTATTCTACTAGCTTGCTTATTTGCCACTGAACCTTATCATATCACACATCATGTTACTCTGTAAATAAGTCTATGCCTCTGCCCTAATTCTCCTTTATAACCTCTCTTCCTACAATAGTCAGTTAAGACTGCATCACCATTCCCCGATCTCTAGCTATCCTACAATTATTCTACCATCCCTACACTCATTTCTGTTAGCATCATCTACCCTTTCTACAACATCCCCTGTTCCCAAATTTAAAATCCTGCCATACTCCTCTAATTTGCCTAAAAGTAAGATGAAATACTATTTTAGTCGCCCCTCATCTCACAACTCTTTTCCTATTCTCAGTATCCTGCTTCTATTTGGTGACATCCCATCCAAACCCTGGGCCTTACAACCCCCCTCCACTGTAACATAAAGCCCAGGGACCCAACCTATCCACATCCAACCTTTCATAAGAAACACCTATCTCTCTACTCTATGAACATCAGAAGCATACCCATCAAAGTCAGTGTATTCCATGCTTGGATGTCCCATCGCTCTTCTGATATCATTACCCTCACAGAAACATGGCTAAAACCTCACATCCCTGACAAGGATTTCCTACCCCCTGGATACACCATCCTATGGCTGGATTAATGCCCACAGTATAATCGCCATAGCTGCAATCTACATACCCCCGGGGATAATATTTCTATACTTGAAAATATTCTTTCCTGGCTTACTCAAAACTCACCTAATGAAACCTCTGCCCTGGGTGACATCAACGTTAATTGGCTATCCCTCTCCTCAGATAGTCCTAGCTCATGTATTAATTTACATGGGCTTCTCCCAACTAATTTCCACCCCTACTCACTCCAACAAACAAACAAACTCTAATTCTCTTCTTGACTGGATACTTGTCTCCAGTACACATATATATCACTTCACAGAAACACTGCCTGACTCTTTCAGTGATCACTGCCCCATCAAAGTTCTCAGATTCTCTCCCCCACTATGCTAGACCACATAAATTCACTGACTGTCACAAATTCTCTCATTTTGACTCTGATACCTTCAATAACCATCTCTCAGACATAAACTGGTCCTTCCTTAAGCATTTACCTCTTGATGATGCAGTACTTAAATTCAGTTCCATATTCCTTAACATATTCAACTCCCTTGCCCCCTTGCATACAGTTAGGGTGAAATCTATCATATCTCTCTGGCTTACTCTCACCACCTGTACCTTAATACAAAAAAGAGATGAAGTTTGGAGAATCTGGTCCAAAACAAAACTCCTCTTCTACCTGCAGCACTATAAAGAACTAAGCAACCTTACTGAAAATACATCTACAATGACAAGAAAAGCTTCTATAGTAATCCACCATCCTCAGTCATCCAACCCTAAGAAATTCTGGCACTCCGTCAACCAAATTCTGAACCTTGGTAACCCCTCATCTCCCAGTCCATGTCCTAACAATACTCCCCAAGAAACAGCATCCATCTTCAATTCTTACTTCATCAACACCATCAGCAAATTATCACTCCAGACCAACTCCAGCAGTAATGTTAGCATCTCTCCTGACCCTCCCATAATCTCTAATTCCTGTCAGGACTTCTCTCTGAAAATATCTATCAACTATATTAAATCCTTGCTTCCTGAAGTAAAACCACACTCCCCCTCTGTTGATAATTTACCTCCACTCTTTCTTCAGAAAGCAGCAAACTGACTTGCCCTCCCCATCTCCATACTTATCAACCATTCCATTACTGAATCAAGAATTCCCACAATCTGGAAACAATTCTATACTCGACCCATTCACAAGGGTGATAACTCTTCTGAAATTGCCAACTTCAGACCAGTCCTTAATTCTCTCCCTTCTTTCCAAAATGTTAGGGAATTGCGTTCACAAACAAATCCTACACTACCTCTCACAAGAAACCTTACTCCCACACAACATGGATTTCGTCCAGAACATACCACCTCCACTGCTCTCATATCCTTCATCTACACTATATTACAAGCCAGAGACAATAACAAATTCATCTCTAGCTTATTTCTTGATCTCTCACCCCCCCCCGCTGCTAGCCAAATTCTGTGAACTAAAGCTATCCACTTTCTACAGGTCTGTATCATAATGTCGAAGTCTGACAACTTCGAAGCTCTAAAGGTGAAACTTGAACGTTCGAAGTTGCACAACTTCGAAACATATAACAGCGATCGCCATAGAGTGCGGGAAGGGAAGATTTCCCTTTACTGCACTGTAGTGCGATCTCGGAGTTGATATATTTAAGTAGCAGGGGGTGTGGGGGGTGCAGGGGGGCTTGCCCCCCTGCATAGAACTTTTTTTGTTGTTTTTGTATTGAGTTTTACATTTTTTTTTTTTTTTTTTTTTTTTTTTTACATTCGATGTTGTCAGACTTCGAACTTTCAAGTTTTACCTTAAGAGCTTCGAAGTTGTTACCTCACAGACCGACTTTAGTCTGTTAAATGGCTCTGTACAGCATCTTCTGCCCTGTCAAGATGGGTGTACCTCAAGATTCTATCATTGGCCCATTACTTTTTTATCTTTACCAACCAACTGTTCACATCCTGTCCACAATCAAGATGCAGATGACTCCACAGTTCTTCATTGTAGCAGATTCCCTCTGTGACCTAAATACTATCACACAGAAATCCTTCTTATCAATTGAAAACTGCCTCGCCAAGAACCAACTAATTCTAAATCACCCCCCCAAAAAAATAAATGTCTGCTTTTTATACACAAAACTATGAACTTAAATCTTCATTCTCAGTCTCCTCCTTTAATAATACACTATCACAGTTGAGTGTCACACCAAGCTTCTTGGGGTCATCATAGATGACCATCTTAAATGTGACCTGTACATTTTCAACAAAATTAAGAAAACCCACCAATAATTTGGGCGACTGTTTAGAAACAAAAAATTTCTGTCCAGAAAAGCTATAATCTCCCTATCCCATGCATACCATCTTCCAAGCCTATTCTATGGCTCGCAAATCCTCACTATTCTTCAGACCACACTCCTATCAAAATTATACAGCAAGCCTACTACTCTCACCAATGTCTGGCTCTTAAAACTCTAGACTGGTTAGAATTTCCTCATCAACTGCTTCTTCCTTAGCTTCAGATCATACATGCTATTCTATACCTACCCTCCTCCTGTCCTGATATTACCTCACTTGTCTCTTTATACCCGTCTAAGGTCTCTCCAATGCTCAGACCAAAACCTCTTCTAAATCTGCAAACCTAAAAGCAAAATAAGACAAAACCTATACAGCTGTTCCCCTGACTATCTTAGAATAAACTTCCTCTGGATATTACAAATATTAATCACCCACAAAAATTCAGAACTGCTACCAAAAATATTCTACACAGTACATGGATCTGTCACTGTAACTACCCCCATGACTGTTCCACCCACTACTCTACTCCTCCCTTTCGCCTACTCCCCTTATTCTTCTTTTGTCTACTGTTTGGTTGCAAATTGACTTTTTGCTTCTTGTCTCTTGAAACATACAACTCACACTTATCTGAAATTTACCTAAGTTAACTTTTCTCGTGAAACCTACAACTCACACTTTAAGATCTACCTGAGTTAACTAAATACCAACAACTCTTGTTCCTTGAATGATATTCCTTGATGATGTGTCTGACCCTCAGTCATGTAACTGTACTGCTTGATTCATTGATATGTTTGTATATAATCTCTGATCTGCAAATAATGTATTTTATTATTATGAAATTCATTTATCTCATACTGTATCTTTGATTTTACTTTTCTGTTTGTATCATTGATTTTACTGTTATGTATGTTTGTACTACTTGTGTGGAGCTTTTCTCCCTGGGCCTCTGCTGAAAAAGGGCTTTGACTCAGTCAGACTAAACCGGTAAACAAATGTCAAATAAATAAATAATAAATAATTTGTCAACTCCTCTAAAAAATTCCTGTTATTTCCTTCTCATACTTTATTTTCTCTTGTTTCTGCCACATTTTTAAACCCCATTTTCATTTCGGCCCTCTGCTGTTGAAATACATTTTATATTGAGCCTAGCCCCATCGTTGTAGTTTGTGGAATAATATGTACGTTTTGTCTGATTTCCTGCTATTGAACTTGCAGCTTCCACGCTAAATATTTTCATATATATCCTCAGAAATCTACCCTTTTTTGGTTTTCCCTTCTAGGTCCTCTTCATACATCCTCTCTATTGCATATCAGATTCATGTTTCTATCCCAAATGATATCCCTCACTGAAAATGTATTATTTTTTCCACTATGTTAGTATTGGGTCGTATATAAATCCAAGCTGTTGTAATCCACCCCCCTCTCCCAGTAACCACTTACTACTATAGCTCTACTGTCATTTTCTTTTTACCTCTTCTATTGGATCACCTCTTGCAGTCACTATTACTACTCCCCTTTTATTTTGTCCCTAACGTTCTGCTGAATAACCATCCTGAAATACTTTGCTAAATACGAATACTAATTGTATCCCAATGCATCTTCCATAACATTGCTAGTTGTACACTTCACTTCTTAATATAATTCAGTACTGTGTCTTTTTTTGTGTATATCTGTATGACAATTTGCATTTCTTGTTAACATTAACAAGTCAGCATTTCTAATAAAAAGCTGGTACCCCACATACTATATGTAACGTTTCTTATGAATTTGTTTCCAACTTGCTGGTTTAGTTTTATTTATTTATTTTGAATTTGTTAACAAGGGGAAAGCACTGATCCAGTTAGACCTATCATAGTCTCAGCCTTGAGAAAACACAATAAATACATGACATTATTTACAAAGTGACTGACGAAATGCAGTGTATACATATATTATATACAAAGTATCATAGTTGGCTTGAGGGTATAAAGACAATAAATAAATGACATTATATGCAGAGTGACTAAAAAAAACATGATATATACATGCATTATGTACAGAGTGGAAATCAGAGTTAGCATGCTGAAAGAATCACAATCAAAATTAGATTCAGAGCAAGGTATGTCGACAGAAGAAGGGAATGAAACTATTAAGTTATATGACCAAAGGGATAGCAGTTGAATTTTTCTAGAGTCTTGAAATGTGCTTTTATTTCTATTTGGAAAATGGGGTAAGAGTGATAATCTTAAAGAAAGGAATGGAGAGATTCACACAGTTTTGGACATAAAACTTAGAAAACTGGTATTTGTAGGGAAACCTACTTTAGGGAGTTTGGAATAGAGGACATGTGCGGTTAAAATTTCTAAGGTTGTATGTTGGTCTGTCTCTGAGTAGTCTGGAAGCTAGTTGTATAATATTACAATTCTTGATAAGTTTAAATAGTTACGAGGCAAGTAGAAAGTCTGCACATTGCTTCACAGGTAGCCAGTTAGCTTTTTCAATGGTTTTATAATGGTGGGCATTTCTTGGGGGAAGAGAGTGATGAATCTGCAAACAGTGTTTGAAATTAACTGAATGGTGGCTACATTTCTTTTAGAAGCTGCAACAATTAGAGGGAGAAAATTAGAAGCTGTAGCAATTAGAGGGAGGCACTATTCTAGCTGAGCCAGTAAATATACCTTTACCTGTGGCATTTCTACAGTGTCTGGATAGAAAAGGGAGGATCCTATTAGCCCAGAACAGTAAAGAGTTGATTTTTTTGTATATTGTCCAGGTGGAAATTTAGAATGGGGTGCAACCAAATCCCCAGGTATTAGAATGAAATTACATTTTCAGTAGTGCTAAGATAATTTGGGATTTTTCGAGGCCTAGAGATAGAAGTGTGCTTTTGCAGAGTGCCAAAAAACTTTTTTTGTTTTGGAGGAGTTAGGTGGAAATTATTTATCTATGACCTATTGAATAAGGGTATGAATATCAGCCTGAAGTTCGAGTTCAAGTGAAGTGGCACAGTGGTTGGAGCAGAATAGGATAAAGCTATCAGCATAAAGCAGGAGAGGAAAATAGGGTAAGTCAAAAGGCTGTTTGATAATGCAAGTAGAAAAGAGGAAAAAAGGAGAAGCTGATTTTGTATGAAGTTGCCACTTCTCATCTGTGTATGAACCCATGTCGTGTTTTCCAGGCTTTTTGTTTCCATAAAACACTGAACCCCCCCCCCCCCTCTATTTTCAGAAAGAAAGAAAAACTTTTAACAAACATACAAAACTATACTCACTTTCCAAAAAGGAAGTTACCCCCTCCAAATATGAGATGTTGCATCCAAAGGCATTACTTATTCTATAGTAGAGGTTAACAGTGATATAGTACGTGATGGAACTTGTGATGTCCTTTTGCCATATTACAGTATTCATAACATGAGGGATTTCCTGCCTAGGTGACCCGAATGTCCGGCCAGTATAACAGTTTAAACTACTGCAAGGTACAGGCGATGTTGCACACAGGCTATCAGCCGATATAGGCCATAAAAGTGATGTCTGCGTGTACCATCTTCAGAACTTCTCTGCTGCCAGTCCGAATGCCATCTTCTCCCATTCTTCAGATCGCCAAATGGTTGCTGTTTCAGATAAGTGCCCCCTTGGGGGATTTTATTGTGTTCTTTTGCTTCTGTATGTTTTTCGAGGTTAATGTTATCCAGGAAAGGCAAGTGCCATTGTGGAAGACAAATTCCACACAATGATAGCCATGATCAGTGTTTATTTTGTTTGAGGTCTGCTCACGACTAAGGTTTGTGCGATTTGTCAGGCTTTTGTCCCTAAGACGTTCCACAGTCGTCTTTTTGCCCTGAACATTTACCTCGAGAATCAAAGACTAAAGCAACTAGTGCTTCCAGTAGAGGGTATGTCGGGTCTGTCCGCTGAGCTTTCAAAGAAGAAGGTAAAAAAGATTAGGCCTGAATCTTTGACTGTGCCTCTGAATCTGGACATCCCTCTTGAGGCTAGTCGAAGGCCTGGAGGTCCATATGGTGGTTGGTTCTCTTCCTGCAGTGGGCACTAGTTCAGAGGCCACTAGGGAGAGTACCACGAGCATGTCTGTAGAGGTTTCGCAGACATCTGTTCAGGGTGGTAAGAGGGAACCGTGGCTCACTTCTTTGGATGTCCCTCACAGTACTTCTTCTTGCTTAGGTGCTGAAGACAGTCTGATGTCTGTGCCAGATACTAGGTCTATGTTGGCTACTTCATCCCAGTGTAGAGTAGATCCTCCTCTTAAAAAGAAACAAAAAACAAAAACCTGTTTCTTCTTCACAGGATCCTTCCTCGGACTGGCAGGCTTTCTCTCAGGGAATTCTTAATGATTTTCTAGACTTAAGACTTTCCTCTGCTTTACCTCCTACTCCAGACTCCTCCTCCTTTGCTTAGGACTTGTGTTGGAACAGGAACTCTACCTGAAGACGAGGTTTCATCTTAAGATGAGTCCCTTGCTTACCCAGCAGAAATAGGTTTTCCCTTGGGTTATGCTTCCTGTGAAGTAGAATCAAATGGTGGTGACTCCCCTGAGGAAGATATCTCTTTTAGAGAGAGAATTTTCAGAATGAGAATTTTTTTTTAAATGGGAAAGTTCCCAAGTTTCAAAAGTACAGAAGTAGTACTATGACCTCTTACAGATGGACTCCCTCTTCCCCTTCTGCTATTCCACCCTTGTTGTCTGCCTTCCAGGATGCTTTCCTATCAGCTTCTAAAAGCCCTGACTCACAACCTCCTGCCCCAGAAAAGCCGGATAGGTTTTTCAATGTCCCAGAGGACACCAAATATATTTTCAAATGTCTTCCTGCAGATCCTGCTGTGATCTCAGTGTCTGTTGATAGGCCTTCCAGGTTTCTGCCTTCTACTTCTCTACTTCCTTCTGATAAAACAGTAAGATGATGGAGATGCTAGGTTAAAAAAAAAGTCTACACATCATCTACTTTGGCCTTCAGGACCATTAACTGCCAAACTCGTATGTCTAAGTATGTTTTGGCCCTGCATTCCCAAGCTTCACAGCTGCTGACAGACCTTCCAGATTCTGCAGCCAAGGCACAACATTCTTCACTTTTGATAGCCTCTTTCCAAGTTACTCTTCAGTCCATAAAGTACAGTTATGGTGCAGCTGAGGTGTCTGCCAGATCAGCTGCATTGGAGTCTGTCCTTAGGACATATTCTTAGCTAAGATTTTAGCCCTTGCCTGATATCAAGGCAAAACTTATGGATATACCTCTTAACAATTCTGCCCATGTTGGTGCTAATGCTGCTGCCCTTTTCAAATCCACTCAAGAAAAAGGAAGAACTCCAGGAATGTAAGCACATTTTTTGTGTCCCCAGTTCCTAAGTATCATAGGAATTACCCTTCCAAACTACATTTTGCGAGGAAGAACACCTGTACTTCTCCTTTCTCTTCCTGAACTGAACCAGCCACTGCTCAAAAGCCTCCCTTTCCTGACAAACCAGGTAGTTTGTAACTACCTGCCAAGACTCTCCAGTATTCCTCTTTCTCAGTGCCTTTCTCACTTTCTTTTTGCATGGACAAACATAACCACAGACAAATGATTCCTTTCTGTTTTCCAAAATGGTTACCACGTGGTTTGGAAATCTATCCCTCCTTTTATGGGCATCCCTCAACCCCCTCAAGACCAGCTTCTTCATTTCCCTCAGGTGCTTCGAAACCTGACCTCGCAGGGGACCATTCAGGAAGCTTCCTCTCTACAAAGAGGAAAAGAGTTTTATTCCAGGATTTTTCTAGTCCCAGAAAAGATGGTCCATGGAGACCATCTTAGACCTGTCTCAACTCAACCTTTTTCTACAGGTTCCCATCTTCAGGATACTCACCTTCCAAACTTTGTTCCCTCTCATAACTATGTCAGGCTTTCCTGGTTTATCTAGATAGCAAAGATGCATATCTTCATATTCCAGTTCACCCTCTGTTCAGGAAAGTCTTATGCTTTTTTGTTGCTTCATCTCGTTTTCAGTTTTGGGCTCTGCCCTTTGGGCTCTCCATGGCTCCAAGGGTATTCACAAAATGCTTGGCTCCTGTCATTGCCTTTTGCAGACTTCACAGAATTCTCATTTAACCTTAGCTGGACAACCTGATTTTTCAAGCAAAACCTTCAGACACTCTGCTAAGGAATCTTCAAACCACCATCTCCTTACTCCAAAGCCTGGAGTTCACTGTCAGCTACAAGTTCTCCCTTAACCCTTTTCAGGATAAGGTTTTCCTGGGTTGCATGATAATGAAGGTTTTTCTCCCCTGCAATAAATGCAGTCTCTTCTGACCTATTTTCAACAGTTGCTCCCTCTAACATCATTGACAGCCAGAGTGTTTCTCAGAATACTAAGGTTCATGGCATCTGTTATCCCCATTTTACCCTTAGTCAGATCTCACGTGTGAAAACTCCAGTAGTACCTGAAATCTATTTGGTCCCAGCATGCTGATCCTCTGGAGTTTGTTCTCCCTTGTATGAAGAATTACAGTGGTGGATTCAACAAATATCTCTGAGTCCAGGCCTTCCTCTACAGCCACCTCATCCTGCGCAGGAGCAGATACAGATACTTCATACCCGGGGTGGGAATGTTATTGGGAAACTTAAATGGTCAAGGCCTGTGGTCTCCCTCTATAAGGAAACATGTCAGCCAGAAAGTGATGATGATGGTTTTGATTCTTGCTATACATGCTTTCCACTTTTCTCTTAATCCAGGTCCCCTGAAACTGTTCACAGACAACACCACAGTCCTTTGGTATGTAAACAAGTGGGGGGAGGGGGAAAGTCATACCTGCTTTGCAGGCTTTGCCCTTCAGGCTTGGCAGATTGCTTCTCAAGCAAATGTCAGTTTAGTCACTGTTTACATTCTTTCAGCTCAAAATGTTCTGGCAGACACTTTAAGCAGGTCCATGACACAAGCTCACAAATGGATGCTTCACATGGATGTGTTTCTGGACATTCTCCACTGGTTGGGTACTCCTCATAGATCTGTTTGCTTCCCACTTGAACAGACAACTTCCAAAGTTTTGTGCCAAAGTCCCAGGTGCTCTGGCATGGAAGGTGGACGCCCTCTCATTCTCATCGAAGGGGATATTTCTTTATGCATTAACCCCCTTCCCACTATTTCAGAAAGTTCTGCTGAAAATTTAGCAGGGCAAACCAAAAATCTTGTGGTGACCCCATTTTGGCCAAGACAGCACTGGTTCTCTCTTTTTCTGTAACTAGCCAAGGGCAGACATCACAAGTTACCTCACAAGGTGGATCTTCTCTCACAACACAAGGGATCTTTTATTTACCCACATCTATCAACCCTAAACCTGACTGTGGGTGATAGGCTTCTGATCCCTTTTCAACACCTTTTTTTCTGAGGACATGCTTCTAGTCCTGAAGGAGGCCAGGGAACATAATACTTGGAGAGCCTACTTATCCAAATGGAAGAGGTTCTACATCTGGTGTCTTAAGAAACAGCTAGATCCATTTTCAGTGGATAATTCCCCTAATCCTGTCTTATTTGTGTGAGCTGCTTAAAGCTGGAGTGGTTTATTCTTCTGTTAAGGCCCACTTATCTGCCATTTCTGCTTCTATCTCCACCTTTAGCTTACATGCTAGAGGTTAAGCTTTTTATTAAGGTTATCCTTCATATCAGACCTCCCTGGAAATGTGTTCCTTCTCCCTGTGATTTTAATTTTGTACTGGAAAAACTTACTCTGGCTCCCTTTGAGCATGCAGTCTCAGTTTCTTTGAAGCATTGCACATGGAAGACTGTTTTAGTGGTAGCCATCACTTCTGCTGGAAGAGTCTCTGAACTTCAAGCCTTAATGGTTTCTCAACCTTTTCTCATTTTCCACAAGGATAGGTCTGTCCACACCAACCCCTCATTCTTGTATAAAGTGGTTAATGATTTGTCCCTTAACCAGTCTATTCATTTACCTACTTTCTTTCCTTCCCCTCACAATTCTAGTGAAAGGGTGCTGCATAACCTTGATGTACATTGACAACTCGGATTTTACCTAGACAAGACCAAATCCATTAGGAAATCAGAGCAACTGTTTGTTTCCTTTTGTTCCATGGCACTGGAAAAGCCTGTTTCTAAACAGACTACTTATACTTGGATCTCTAAGGCCATTTCCTTATGTTATGTTTTCCATATAAATATCTCTTCCTCAGTAAAAGCTCATTCCACTAGGGCTGTAGTTTCATCTGGGGCCTTCTTCAAAGGTTGGGACACTGCCTCTATTTTGGAGGCAGCTTACATGGTCTTCTGTCCACACTTTGACCAAGCATTAGCACATGGATACCATCTCCAGATCCAGAGCAGGTTTTGCCAGGGTAGTCCTGCATGGTTTCATGGAGGCTTCCTCTGCTCCATCCTCCCTTTCCCTTATGAGCTTTGGCACTCTCCTTCATGTTATGAATACTGCAACATGGGAATAGAAGGACACACAATAGTTATGTAAAATCTTACCATAACCGTAGATGACCTTCTCTTCCATGTTGCAATATTTTATCCCACCCTCCTTCACCCTTGGTTCATGCTTATCTTTGGATGATATTTTGCTTTTACTTCATATCCTTGGGCTGACTGGAGCATTCATTTCAGAGGATGGAATGTGTAGACGTCACTTTTATGGCCTACGTCAGCTGATTGCCTATGTGCAGCATCGTCTGTACCTTGCAGTAGTTTAAATCTTTTGTATACTGGCTGGATGTTCAGGTCCCCTAAGCGGGGAATCCCTCATGATGTTCTTCATCTCACATTGCTGCAGTCCTTACACTTGGGTAGTCCGCTGTCCTCGGTCGGCCCGACTATCAAAGTATAAGGCTGACGTCGGTCAAGGCGCATTTGACTGACATCAGGACGTCAGGGTACAAATGCGCATGACCGACGTCATATCCTCAGTCTTTTTTGCCGCATGGTCCGATGCAGAAGCAGCTTTGCAAGTGCCGGTTGGCGTTCTGACATTTTTCGATTCCGGAGTTTCAGACCGACTCAAAGTTGGCTAAGTACCCCGTTGGGGAATATTTTAGTTTTTTCTTGCCTCAGTGGTTTACCGGATGTCAGAAAAAGTGAATAATTGTATTTCTTGTGGGAAACAGATACCGCATAGAGATTATCATACTTTGTGTATTCCTTGTTTAGGGCCTGAGCACGACGTTGTTGGGTGCCGCTCTTGTGCTAGATTCAATAAGCGCACTATAAAGAGAAGGTTAGATTGTGCCAGGTTAGTCTTCGGGAAGCGGTGCAATTATAAAATGCCGTCGGATGCTCCGGCCGCTTCTCAAGAAGCGCAAGGACAAAGCAGTTAAGCCTAGGCTAGAAGAACCGTCCGTACCGGACGCTGGTTCTTTAGAGGTGTCGGTGGAGCCGGTGGTTCCACCGGAGGTTTCTTTGGGTTCCCAGGGAGAGACTTTGTTGTTGCAGGATGTGGCCTCTCAGGAGGCAGGTCAGGCTGAAGGGGCTTCTCAGGCTACTATACTACCCTCTCTTCCTAAGGTGGTTAGGCCCTCTCCTTCTGTTTCCAAGGCTTCTCCCAGAGGCAGGCCAGGTTTAGCTTCAGTTGGTGTCACCCCTAGTTCTTCTGGAACTGTGCCCAAGAAGCATATGCTTAAAATGGCAGAAGATTTGATTACTTTGATTAGGGGTTCCTTGCCCCCTCCTGATAAGAGGCCTAGGGTGGAGCCTGAGTTAGGGAGTTTTGAGCAGGCTTCGAATGTTTCAGAGTCTTCGGCTGAAGACTTGCAGGAGTATTCTCCTTATTCTGATTCTGAGGTGGATGATTCTACTCCTTCTGCTTCTCCTCCTGAGGATTTTTTTCAGAAACTCTTCATTCCATGAGGGAACATTTTAAGTGGCAAGGTCAGCACTTCTCTGATTCCAGGAAAAGGCTTAGGGAATTTTGTTTTACCCCAGCATAGGCCTTTGGCTATACCTCCTGTTTTGGATGTGGTGGAAGATGTTTTTTCAGAGGCTTCTCTTAATCCTGATTCTTTGCCTCCTGCTCCTGTTAAACCGGATAGGTATTACAGGGTGCCTGAAGCTCATAAGTATCTTTTAAGAGTCCTAGGGCGGACCCAGAAACTGTTAGTCAGGGGCCTAAAGGTGTTAAGGCTTCTGTGGTCAAGAATCCGGTTCCTTCTGATAAAGAGGCCAGGGCTTTGGATAGATGGGGAAAGAAAGTTTATACTTCCTCCACTCTAGCTATGAGGGCTTTGAATTGCCAGTTTCACATGTTGAAATACCAAAATTATCTCCTTTCACAATTGAAGTCTAAGGTTGATGCTCTGGCGGAAGGTATTGATTGTAAAGAGTTGCAAGATTTAGTACATGTTTCTGAACAGGTGGGTAAGCATTCTTTGCAATGTGGTTTTGATGCTGTACAGGCCTCGTCTAGGGTGGCTGCCACTGGGTCAGTTATTCGCAGGCACGCCTGGCTGAGGGATCAGAATTTATCTGACCATGTTAAAACAAGGATTTTAGATGCTCCTTTACAATCTGATGTGTTGTTTGGTTCTCCTGTTGAGTCAGTTTTAAAGAAAATGGAAGACAAGGCTAAGTCTATGCAGACTGTTAAAGATTTTGCAGGTTCAGCCTCCAAAGTTTAGTAGAAATTGGCCTGCTAAGGGGTGGACGATCCTTCTTATGATTCCCAGTCTAGGGGTAGAGCTAGACGTGGTAGGGGCAGAGCTCAGGGCTCTTTCAGGCCTAGAACAGGGAGTTCTCCTGCACAGTCTTCGGGTGAGGGCAGGGTTCAGTCCTTTCGTAAACAGACCCAATGACCTACCTTTTCAGCTGCCAGAGCCTTCTCGTCTGGCAGCACCTTTGGGAGGAAGGTTGGCACTTTTCAAAGAAAATTGGAGTTTAATTACCCAAGACAGATGGGTATTGGATATCATACACCACGGTTACAGGTTTTATTTCCATACCTTGCCTCCTTTCAAAGGCATGCCAGACGTTCCTCCTCCACAAAGAATAGAGGCTTACAAGCAAATTTCTCTGTTACTCCAAATATGGGCCATTCAGCCGGTCCCTATGCCAGAGGTGGGCCTAGGATTTTATTCTCGCCTGTTCCTAGTACCAAAGAAAGGGAACACGTGGAGACCAATTTTGGACCTATCTATCCTCAACACTTATCTGGACATTCCCAAGTTCAAAATGTTGACGTTACAGCAGCTTTTACCTCTGCTGGGCAAAGATCATTGGATGGTAACTTTAGATCTCAAGGAGGCTTATCTTCATGTTCCTATCAGACTGAGTTGCAGGAAGTATCTGCTTTCGAGCTGGGACTTCTCATTATCAGTTCTCTGCATTGCCCTTTGGCTTATCTACTGCCCAGAGTGTTCACGAAAGTTCTGGCTCCAGTGATAGCTTTCCTCAGGTTAAAAGGAATACAGATTTATCCTTACTTGGACGATTGCCTGATTCTGGCTCAAGGAAAGGACGAACTTCTTCATCATCTACACTATGTGATAGCAGTGCTAAGATGCCTGGGGTATTCTGTGAACGAAATAAAGTCCAGTCTAGTACCCTCTCAGGACATGTGCTTTCTGGGTGTGAGACTGAATACAGCATCCCAGATGGCCTTTTTGACCCCGGACAAACAAAAGAATCTTTCCCTTTATTTTCATCAGTTGTCTCATCTGTCCAGGCTGACTGCAAGGACAGTCCTTCAAGCCTTGGGGTTCATGGCATCTTGTATTCTGGTGCTTCCCAATGCCAAACTGCATATGAGGAAGCTGCAATAGTATCTCAAAAATGTATGGACACAGCACTGCCAGGATTTGGACACTGTCATTCAAATAATACCTTGCATTCAAAAGGAATTTTTGTGGTGGGCTCAGGAATGTCACCTAAACAAGGGACTCTCTGTGACCCGGCCAGGGGCGAGTCAGATTCTAACGACAGATGCCTCAGACATAGCTTGGGGAGCTCATCTGAATGGAAAGTGGATACAAGACAAGTGGCCTGCCAGACTACAGCATCTACATATCAACTTGAAAGAGATGTTAGCAGTCCAGTTTGCATTAATAGCTTTCAAGGATTTACTTCTTCCAGGGCAGGTGTTGATTCTAACAGACAACACAACTGTCATGTGGTACATCAACAAGCAAGGCGGAACACATTCTTATCCCTATGCAAACAAGCAATGATTTTGTGGGAGACTGCTCTCAGTTTACAGCTAAATCTTCAGGCAAGGTTTCTGCCAGGAGCACAGAACTCCTTAGCAGATGTGTTGAGCAGACAAATTATGGATCCCCACGAGTGGAAATTGGATCCTCATGTATTTCAGAAATTGACAGTGTCATGGGGAACTCCAGACATAGATCTGTTCGCTTCTCCACTAAACCACCAGCTGCCAAAGTTTTGCACAAAAGGTTTCATCCCACAGCTTGGAAAGTGGATGCTCTTTCTTTCAATTGGAGCAATCTTCATGTGTATGCCTTTCCACCTCTGCCTCTCCTCCCAAAGGTACTACTAAAGGCCAGACAAGACAAGCCAAGGATGATTTTGATAGCTCCAGATTGGCCTCGACAGCATTGGTACCCATTACTGAGAAGCCTGGTACGGAAGCCTCCATGGCCTTTACCTTCGATTCCACACCTGTTGTCTCAGGAGGACAGTCATTTGCTCAATGTCAAGCTTCACTCTCTGCACCTGACACTTCCACAGCAAGTTTTGAATGTTATTTTGGAAGCTAGAAGGCCTAGTACAAGGAAAGTGTACGCAGATAAATGGAAGAGATTTTTATTTTGGAGTGCAGCAAAGGATTTTGATGTTTCTGAGCCTAATTTAAGTGTGGCTCTTCAATATCTTACTGAGTTACTGGACAAAGGTTTGTCCTTCTCTTCTATTAAGGTTCATGCTGCAGCAATTTCAGCTCACTATGATTGTGACCCACCATTGTTTTCTCATCCTTTGTTCAAGCAATTTCTTAGAGGGGCAAAGAATATAAGACCCCCACGAAGAGCTCCTACGCCTGCTTGGGATCTCAATTTTGTGTTGGAGAAACTCACTCTACAACCTTTTGAGCCTGCAGCTACTGCTGAGTTAAAGTTTTTATCATGGAAGACTGCTTTTTTGTTGGCTATTACCTCTGCAAGAAGGGTTTCTGAGTTACAGGCCCTTATGGCGGTTGAGCCTTCCTTAATTTTCCATAAGGATAGGGTATCTTTACGTACTAATCCTTCCTTTATGCCTAAAGTGGTTTCTAGTGTGGCTTTAAACCAAACTATTCATTTGCCTACTTTTTATGCAAATCCCCAAAATAAAGGGGAAAAGATTTTGCACACTTTAGATGTACACAGGCAGTTGCGATATTATTTGGACAGAATTAAGGGGTTCAGGCAGTCTCAGCAGTTATTTGTTTCTTTTGCTTTGAGTTCTCAGGGCAAGCCTGTGTCAAAACAAACTATTTCTAAGTGGATTGGGTTTTGCATTGCTTTCTGTTATTCCCATCATGGCAAGGAAATTCCAGCTGGGATTAGGCCTCATTCCACTAGGGCTACTGCCACTTGACAGCTTTTTGAGGGGGGTGGCAACTAAGGATATTTTGGAGGCAGCTACTTGGAGTTCAGTGCATACTTTCTCTAGGCATTATCACCTTCCACTTTACTCTAAATCCAGGGCTGGTTTTGCCACTGCTGTTTTGCAGGGCATTTTGGCAGCTCCTGCTTCCTTATAGTTTAGCCATCCTCCCTTACCTCTGCTTTGGGATTCTACCCAAGTGTAAGGACTGCAGCAATGTGAGATGAAGAACATAGTACAGTTTTGTACCTACCATAAATGTAGATGTTCGAAGATCCACATTGCTGCAGTCCAATTTACCCTCCCTCCTTCACCTCTTGGAGGCGGTTGTGTGGGTTGGGTTGTAAATAGTGTATATTGTATATATTGTACATATTAGTGCTAGGATGGTTGGTTGTTGGTTTGCTGTCTTTTGGTTTTGACCTTTATTTCTAGGGTCTTCTGACATCTGGGGCAAGAAAAGACTGAGGATATGACGTCGGTCATGCGCATTTGTACCCTGACGTCCTGATGTCAGTCAAATGCGCCTTGACCGACGTCAGCCTTATACTTTGATAGTCGGGCCGACCGAGGACAGCGGACTACCCAAGTGTAAGGACTGCAGCAATGTGGATCTTCGAACATCTAAATTTATGGTAGGTACAAAACTGTACTTTATGAATACTGCAACATGGAAAAGAAGGGCATCTATCGTTATGGTAAGATTTTACACAAGTATTCTTTCTCTCTTGCATACATTGCAGCCTTTTCTTGCCTTATCTCTATTCCCCTTCCAGGTGTGAAAAGTAACATGCATGCTTTCAGTAAGTATTAACTTCTAGCCTTAAGAAAAACTGCTCTGGTTACAGTAAAATTAAATTAAATTGTCTGCTGTTACATTTAATGTGTATAACTGTTAACCTCTAACACTTTCTGACTTCATTTATTTTCACTGACTTACTTGCCAACGTCTCTTTAAATGTTAATTATGTTTTGTCTTGTAGACTTCACTTAGAACACACTGTTCAGACCTCTCATGATTAATTGCTTGTACCTGCAGGATCATTATCTGTACCTCTAACTAAAAACAGGTGTTAATGGTAAAAAAGACAGCTAGTAACTTTGCAAGTGCAAGAAATAACTTTTGTTTTCAAACTTTTTATCATTTTCTCTTGTTTTGAAGCCTATTTACTTAAAATAGTATTGCCTGTGGATATCTTCTTCTACAGAAACATGAAATTATTTTTTTTCATTCTGCATGTGTTATTATCAGTACACTGTTTACATTCACCAGATCACATTTTATTAACTTTAATTTGCTTCTTTCCAGCATTCTGCCTTGTTACAGTGCAAGGCCTTGGATACATTACAATAAAAGATACTTTAACATTACTAGCATAATATCTGTCACTGACAACCCCAAGTCACATTTTAAAATACCATTGACTGCACACTGTGCAAACATGCTTTATAATATAACGTGCAATTCGCATCACTAAATAGTTTTACAAATAATAATAAAACTTGTTTTACTTGCATTTATTTTCAGTCTCTTCTTAAGCATAAATGACATAAAGCAAGTTTTGCTTTTGTAGTTCTTCCATTTTAATGTTGTTAACAACTTCCATGCTTTTCAACCAGTTCTTACAAAACCACATTTCAGATGTCTAATCTTATGTAAAATGAGACTGTTGATTTATAGTTCCCCCATTTATTTTCTAATTTCACATTGCTGCTGGTCTTCTTGTTTGCATCTCCCAGTAGTAGTCTCTGGTTTAAGCCCATGGTACTTCTGATTCATGTACTCGTCTGTTTTTTTCTCTCTCTCTCTCGCAAAGAAATTATCTTTGAATGAATGGAAAATGTTTCACTGGCACTGTATCTCTCTCTGAGCTTTGTTTTTTGAATGAGAAGCAGATTACCCCCTCTGTTTAATTGCTTGCTCGCTCTTAGTTGCTTGAATGTTGTAATTTCCTCCTTGGCTTGTTCTGCATCCAAAAATATATTTGACCCAGAAAAAAATGTTCTGAAGGGAGTTGGATATATAACAACTTGAATCATACACCTATCTCTCAACACTGCGGATTGCTGCAGTAAAGTTGCTTCTCTTCTCCCTATGTACAGTGAATAATGATTTTCTGTAAACAGACTGCTGTCCCTAGTTTTTCATTGTTTTCCCTTCCACCACAGGTTTGGCCATTGCCGCTATTTTTGCTGGTTTGATTTCATCTTTATTGCTATAGGTCCCTTCTGCTTTCTCATGGTCAGATATGGAGCATGTACATGATAATTGTCAAAGTAAACTTTACTGACATTTAGAAATCACACAAGTGCAAAAACTGAACGAAATTCCTTGTCTCCAGACTCAATGTGCAGACAACATATAGACTATTTTCACAAACATTTACACATGTAACGCCTCGCTATTACATCAGAGACATGCAGGTAGACAGACTAATATTGCACATAAGTAGAACACATTTTAACACTTTTCGAAGTGAACACTTACATGCGTGAGACTTTAGTATTGCACAGGTACTTGGTACATGATGTACCCTCAATAATCAGTTCTTGCTGAATAGCACCACTCTGGTTACTTATTTGCTCTTTCATAAAATGAATGCAGTCTGTTCCTTGCATTTTCTCTTGTATAGCAAAAACAGCTCCACTCAAGAAGCCTAATGGTCTGCGAGTCTTCCCTTCATTTCAGCTTTGATTTCTGCAGTTTTATTTGCTTAACTGAATAGCTTATTAAAGCCTTTTCTATTTTCAAGCTTTTTTATTTGGCTTTATGTATATCTCCAGTGTTCTCACTTCCTTTAAACACCTCTGAGTGCATTTGATTTTTTTCCTTGAGATCACTAGAAGTTATTTCCTGTACTAGAGATGAAACTTGAAATGATTTTTGCTGAACAGCTACAATATTCTTCTCCATTGTCTGGTTGATTTTCTCGTATGCTGTCCGATTATTTTTTTTTTCTTTGCTGACACTGTAATCAACTGCCTGTAACTAAATTATACCCAAATGTATAACTTCCACTGATTTTTTTAACGTCTTCTCAATTTTCACGCTGTGAGAGTTGTAATCAACCTCCTGCTCAGTGTGTAGTCATCTGGGAATGCATTTGACCCTGGATTTTTATTGACAGTTGCATTGTACCTTTCTTAGGTGTGCCAGAGTAGGAGGAAAGACCAGTTGTCTTTATTCTACTTTCCTGATTAAAGAACCTGTCCCTCATGAAGCAAACAGTATCTTAATGGTTGTTCACTTGATAGTGATCTGTACCCAAGAAGCTAGTAGACCTTTAGTCAGTATGGTTAAAAGGCTTTCCACATGCTGGAAGGTTGATGTTTTTTATGTTCTTTTCAAAGATACGTTCAGTGATATTTGGTGTATGTATATATATATATATATATATATATATATATATATATATATATATGTTGTTGTGTCTTTCGGCTTTTCCCGGTTAGGGGTCGCCACAGCGGAACTCCGGTCCGCTAATGATTGGCAGTAGATTTTTACATGCCGAGTTGCCAGCTGTGACGCACAACCTTCAACGAAGGTGCACCCATTCACTCATGTCTCCACGCAGAAGACGCTCTAGCTGAGAATCGAACCGGACAGCGTCTCTGAGGCGACAGTGCTACCGCAGCACCACCACCGTATATATATATATATATATATATATATATATATATATATATATATGTGTATGTATATATATATATATATATATATATATATATATATATATATATATATATATATATATTGATTCCATACATTTGGTCGAATTACACTTTGATACCAGGCATTGCACTTCATTGAAAGTTCACTTGACTGAAAGCTCACTTGGTCGAAGTTCATTTGGTCAAAAATGGAATATAGCCTCTGTCCTACTGCAGTGCAACCCTGGAGTGAGAATATTAAATAAGGGGGGGTACGCCCCCCCACATAATTTTAATGTATTCACTATTATACGAAGGTATATCCATTAGAAATGCATTGCTGTATATATATATATATATATATATATATCTTTAGTAAAAACTATTGGCATAATGTGAGGGGCTATGCCCCCCACACCCCACTTATTAAATATTCTCACTCCAGGGTTGCACTGCAGTGGGGCAGGGGCTGTATTCCATTTTCGACCAAGTCAACTTCGACCAAGTGAGCTTTCAGTGAAGTGAAATGCCTGGAATCATTTTCGACTAAGTGTAATTCGACCAAATGTATGGAATCCATATATACATATGTATTTATATATGGCCATCTAGTTTTCACTATACACCTTCAACAAACACTCTACCTTTAAAATGCTCAGCAGGAGTGTAGTTGCCCTGCACTGAATTCCCTTTGCTTCTGTTTTGCACACTTTATAGACAGCCCCTTATAGTATAATTGACATGCTAGTCTTACCATATCAGATGTTCATCGTGTTACCCTGCTGCAGTCATCACACTTGGGGGTTATCCTGCCGTCAGGCGGTCCCGCAGTCGGCCGGAATTCCAAAGTCTTGGTCTGGCATCGGTTGCTGTCGCTTCTTCCCTGACGTCAGTGCGCCAGGGGTATATATAATGCATCCAACGCCATTTTCTTCTGTCTTTCTTGCCGCGCGGTGCCCGAAGCAGAAGCAGTTCGCAAGTGCCGGTTGGCCGACTCCTGAGATTTTCGAAGTCGAATTTCAGATCCAAAGTCTTCAATAAAGCTAAGTACCCCGTTGGGTAAACTTTTCTTGCCTCAGACCGATGTCAGAAAAAGTTAACAATTGTATTTCTTGTGGGAAGCAAATACCTCATAAGCATTTTCATTCTTACTGCATACCTTGCCTAGGCCCAGACCAAGACGTCACTGGTTGTCGTTTTTGTGCTAGGTTTAATAAGCGTACTATAAAAAGACGCTTTGATTTCGCACAACACTACTTCCGTAGAAAATTTAACTACACTATGCCGTCGGAGCAACCGACTACCGGCATGCACAAAAAACGCAAGGACAAGGACAGGCAGCCTAGACCCAAGCCAGACTCTGAGGCCTCGGCTGGTCCGGTCTCCGGTTCACCGGTCTTCAGTGAGGCTCCGACACAGCCCCTGACTACCGCAGATCTGGAACCCGAGACCGCTTCGGAGCTTTTGGCAGAGAGTACTAGGCCGACGCAGCCATTTTGTTTACCCCCTACCGACGACACTGCTGATAAAGATGTCCGGTGCTGCAGAAACACCTTTGGTTTCTGAAGGCGTCTTCAGACCGACAACGCTCACCATAAAAACGTATCCTAAGACTAAGACTCCTATTAAACCTAAAAAGACTGCACTTCAGTCTCCACCTGAAGGCCTCATGCCCAAGAAACAGATGCTCAAAATGGCTGAAGATTTGATCTCTTTATTCAGGGGTTTCCAACCCCCACCCGACAAAAGGCCTAGACAAGAGGAAGATTACGCCTCCTCTGAACAAGTCTTTATTTCCTCAGACTCCTCTGAGGACCAAGATTACTCCTTCTCCCCTTATGAAGATTATGATGCTGATGATTTTATTCCCTCAGCTTCTCCCCCTGAAGACTACTCCTTTGGAGAAACTTTACACACTATGAGGGAACATTTTCACTGGGAAGGTCAGGACTACTCTGACTCAAAGAAAAGGCTCAGAGAGTTTCTTTTACTCCCCCAGCACAGACCACTTGCCATACCCCCAGTTTTAGACATTGTGGATGATGTTTACTTAGAATCCAGTTTGAACCCAGATTCTCTGCCTCCTGCTCCAGCCAAACCTGACAGATACTATAGAGTGCCTGATTCCCACAAATTCCTTTATAAAAGTCCTGTTGCTGATCCAGAGACTATCTCCCAGGGTCCCAAAGGGGCTAAGGCTTCTATGGCAAAAAATCCTGTACCCTCTGAAAGGGACTCCAGAGCACTAGACAGGTGGGGGAAAAAGGATTACACCTCAGCCACTCTAGCTATGAGGGCACTAAATTGCCAATTTCACATGCTAAAATATCAGCAATTTCTAATGTCTCAGTTAAAACAAAAAATGAGCACACTCCCTCAACAGTCTAAATTGAAAGAAATGCAGGATCTGTTACATGCAATTGAACAGGTGGGCAAACATACTTTACAATGTGGTTTTGATTCTTTGGAGGCTTCCTGCAGAGCGGCTGTCACTGGGTCTGTTATATATAGGCATGCTTGGTTAAAGGAACAAACTCAGCCTGATCATGTTAAAGCAAAGCTTCTGGATGCTCCCTTACAGCAGGATGTTCTTTTTGGAGTTAAAGCAGAAGAAGTCTTAAAGAAAATGGAGGATAAGGCAAAATCTATGCAGACAGTCAAAGAATTTCTGCAGGTACAGCCCCCTTGCTTCAGCAGAAATTGGCCAACAAAAAATTGGTCCTTTCCAGCTACTGACAGACCACAGAGGGGTAAATACAGACGTCCAAGAGGCAGAGGACAACCACAAGCCCAGTACAAACCTCATCAATGGGGCACTGCAACACAGAAGGGAGGAGAAGACAGGTCCCAAACTACCAGAAGGCAAACTCAATGACTTGCACCTCATCTGGCCAAGCAACACTCTCTTGGCAGCCCCCTTGGGAGGAAAACTCGCACTTTTTTCAGACAACTGGCACATTGTCACAAAGGACAAATGGGTCCTAGACATAATTTCACGAGGATACAGATTCCATTTTCACACCTTACCAATGAAAAGAGGAATGCCAAACCTGCCACAAAATCAATGGGCAGAGGCACAAAAACAAATTACAGCTCTCATGGAGATGAGAGCCATTCAACTGGTACCTACTCCAGAGCAAGGCCAAGGATTTTACTCAAGACTCTTTCTAGTTCCCAGAAAGGACAATGCCTGGAGACCAATTCTGGACCTTTCAATTCTAAACCCCTTCTTACAAGTACCCAAATTCAAGATGCTGACACTACAGCAGCTTCTTCCCATGTTGGGCAAGAAAGCATGGCTAGTAACGTTGGACCTCAAGGAGGCATACCTGCATGTCCCTATCAGACAAAGTTGCAGAAGATACCTCCATTTCATTGCAGGTTCAACCCATTACCAATTCTCTGCACTGCCCTTTGACTTATCTACTGCGCCCAGGGTCTTCACAAAATGCCTGGCACCAGTAATTGCATACTGCAGACAAAGAGGAATTCAAATATACCCATACCTGGACGACTGCCTCATCCAAGCAGAAAGCAAGGACACCCTCTTACAACATCTGGCTTATGTAAAACATCTTCTAAGTTGCCTGGGGTACACAGTAAACTAAAAGAAATCAAAACTAGTACCCTCACAAAACATGACATTCCTGGGTGCCAGCTTGAATACAACGGCCCAGAAGGCTTATCTGATGCCAGACAAACAATTACAACTGACTCAATATTTCAAAACAATGGCAACAAAGACCCAACTACCTGCAAGAAAAATTCTGCAGGCCTTGGGCTTCATGGCATCTTGCATACTACTAATACCATTTGCAAAGCTGCATATGAGGAAATTACAGTGGTACCTAAAAAGCGTATGGTCTCAACACAGCCACAGCTTGGACACAATGATATCTCTCATTCCCTGCCTACAACAGGAGTTTCTATGGTGGTCACAGGCATGTCACCTCAACAAGGGTCAGCCTTTCACCTTGCCCCCAGCCAGGCAAACTATGACAACAGATGCATCGGACTACGCCTGGGGGGCACACATTGCAGGACAGTGCGTTCAAGGCGTATGGACTGCAGATCAAAGGAATCTGCACATCAATCAAAAAGAGATGCTAGCTGTACAGAATGCTCTGACAGCCTTCAAGAATCTATTACATCCAGGACAACTTACAATAAGGACTGACAACACCACATTAATGTGGTACATAAACAAACAAGGTGGCACACACTCCTACCCTCTATGCAGGCAAGCAATGACCTTGTGGAACACAGCTCTAGCTTGCAAAGTGGACCTACAAGCGCAGTTCCTGCCAGGGAAACAAAATATTCTGGCAGACAGCCTGAGCAGGAACCTGTCAGACCCACACGAGTGGATGCTAGACACCCAGATATTCAAGATGATTGCAGATGCCTGGGGCTGCCCGGACATAGATCTATTTGCATCCCCCCTCAACTACCAGTTACAGATTTTTTGCAGAAGGACATATCACAAACTAGCATGGAAAGTGGATGCTCTCTCATTCAGTTGGAGGAACCTCTTGGGGTATGCCTTTCCTCCTCTACCTCTTCTTCCACGGGTGTTATTAAAGATAAAGCAGGACAAACCCAAGATGATTTTACTGGCCTCAAATTGGCCTCGTCAATTTTGGTACTCAACACTGATGAATCTATCCCAGGAGCCTCCTTGGATTCTACCTCAAATTCCAAATCTTTTGTCCCAACACCAGGGCCAGGTTCTGCACTGTCATATCAAAACTCTCAGCCTGGCGTATTCAGGGTCTATGATTAATCCTACCCTTCCCAAACAGGTCATGGATGTCATCTTAGAAGCCAGACGGCCTAGCACTAGAAAATCTTATGAAGGTAAATGGAAGATATTTTGCACCTGGATGCATGCTCAGAATTCTGATCCTCTCATTCCTAACATTCCATTGATTTTACATTACCTGACAGACATGTTACATAAGGGTTTATCCTTCTCCTCCATAAAATCATGCCTCAGCTATCTCTGCACATTACAATACAGATCCTCCAATCTTTTCGCATCCACTACTGAAACAATATCTCAAAGGAGCAAAGAATTCAAGGCCCCCTAGGACACCACCCATACCTGCCTGGGACCTCAACTATGTTCTGGAAAAACTTACTCTGCCTCCTTTTGAGCCTGCTGCCACATCTGATATTAAGTATTTATCATGGAAGACAGCTATCCTACTGGCTTTGACTTCAGCCAGGAGAGTCTCGGAGTTACAAGCTCTCATGGCTGGGGAACCTTATATTATTTTTCATCAAGACACGGTCTCTTTAAGTACTAATCCTACTTTCATGCCTAAAGTGGTTTTAAATTAAACTATTCACCTGCCAACCTTTTTCACTAATCCAGAAAATAAGGGGGAAAGGGTCTTGCATTCCTTGGACTTGCACAGGCAGCTTCGTTTTTACCTGGACAGAACCAAGGATATCCGGAAAACAGAGCAATTGTTTGTTTCTTATGCAGCAAATTCCCAAGGCAAAGCTATTTCAAAACAGACCATTTCTAAATGGATTGCTCATGGAATCAGATTTTGTTACTCTCATCATGGAAAGCAAATCCCAAGAAAAATTAGGACTCACTCTACCAGAGCTGCTGCTACTTCAGCAGCCTTTCTCAGGGGAGTACCTACCAAAGATATTTTGGAAGCTGCAACTTGGAGTTCAGTGCATACTTTCTCTAAGCACTATAATCTCCCTCTTTATTCTAAGTCTAGGGCAGGCTTTGCTTCTGCAGTCATGCAGGGCCTTCTAGCCACCCCTTCTACTCTATAACCACCACCCTTTATCTCAGCTTTGGGATTCAACCCTACAGTGATGACTGCAACAGTGAAACACGATGAACATAGTACAGTTGTGTACACTTACCATAAATGTAGATGTTCGAGTGTCTTCACTGTTGCAGTCTAGGTTACCCACCCTCCTGTCCCCTCTTATACTTTTATTAGTGTGGTTTCCTACTTCACCCTTCTTCTGAGGTGTATTTGCTACAGGGTATGGGGTTTGTTGTATGTTACATTTTTGTTTTACTATTAGCCTTCACTTTTGGGC
Source organism: Protopterus annectens (assembly GCF_019279795.1). Taxonomy (NCBI): domain Eukaryota; kingdom Metazoa; phylum Chordata; order Ceratodontiformes; family Protopteridae; genus Protopterus; species Protopterus annectens. The sequence continues at coordinate 881,257,608 of NC_056745.1, forward strand.
ACCTGACATCTGGGGCAAGAAAAACTGGAGAACATGGCGTCGGCTGGCAGCTTTGTACTCCTGGTGCTCTGACGTCAGGGAGCATGACTGAACAGCCGACGCCGGACCCAGACTTTGGGATTCTGGCCAACCGAGGGCTGCCTGCCGGCAAGAAGAACCCTACGGTGATGACTGCAACAGTGAAGACACTCTAACATCTACATTTATGGTAAGTGTACACAACTGTACTTTCCAGCTGAAACTGTGAAGGACTGCTTTTTGTACTATGACTTACTCACTTTGAAGACTAAAGGTATTTCTTATATTAGAGGTCTTACATGCTATCACAGATGTCATGAGGCACTGAGTGGGTGTTGTAAATGGTACTAGAAAGTCTTGGACTGAACCTCATCATCACAAACATAGCTGACATTCACTTACATGATTTTCTATGCTTTCATCTTGTACAAAAATGTTGTTGAAAAGCTTGAGGGAGGCACTAGAATTGGACGGTGAGTAGGTGGGGGTAATAATGACTGACATGTTTACAGTGTGCATCATGATACTTAATTCCAGCTCCCATTTTTATAGGTGTTATGTAATTACATTTCTCTTGTAGCTTATTCGATTCAGGGCCAGACGGTTCAGATTATAAGTCCAACAAGTGAGTCGCATCAGCAAGTAGTGGCAGTGGGACAACCACTTGCTATTCAACCTCAAGGAACTGTTATGGTAAAGTTCTAAAATTGTCTTTCTTTTCTTATTTATTCAAGAATGCTGGATTCTGAAAAAAATTATTCTCCTCTGTTTCTACTTTGTCTAGTTAACAGCAAAAAATATTCAGTGTATGAGAACACTACTGAATTTAGCTCATTGTCATGGAGCAGTTCTTGGGACGTCCTGGCAACTAGTCCTAGCGACCCTGCAGGTATGTTTTACTGTTAGATAATGCTACACAAGATTACTGAAGATTTGTTCATACTCCTAGATACTGAAAAAAATTAAGCAAAAGTCAAGTTCATGAAACAAAATATAGCCAGTGCTTTACAGTGGTAGGTTATTCTGGCATATTAAGAAACTAAATATATGCATCACCAGAAAACATAAGGTCATTTTTGTTGTCAGTTGATGTCAGCCAGGTATTTTTAAATTTCTTTAAAAGATTCAGAATGTTTAGCAGTAAACATGAGGGTTTTTTTGGTCCCCTCATACTTCGTGTTTACCTGCCCAGCCTCCAATACCCAGTGTCCACATTGTGTCTACCAGCTACTCTCCAACCCCCTGCGCCCACCCCAGGTTTATTCTCTTATCCTGAAGGTGTCCTGAAGGCTAAATTCATCTGTGCTTTCATCTTGGGGGGCTCTTATAACTGCCACTTCCTTTCCCTGCCCCCCATGGCTCGTTAACTAAGTCTAAGGGCAACTTCCCTGTTTTAACTATGCCTGTTCTTAAAGAGCATATCAATGAGCATCTATACACATTGGATGAGCATGCCCATCCCTTCTCTGCTGCTCCATCAGTCACCTGAGCTGCTAATTGAACCCGAGTCGGCTGAGCCATAGTTGGTGCTTTATCCCTCTACACCACTGGAGTGGCCACTAAACATGAGTAATTTGAACCAAGAAAAGATAATGTGGCATACATAGGTCTGAAACTCTTAAGAGGTCAGTGTGGAACATGGACCCTAACAATGTGTGACAGTCAAAATGTGGAACACACTAGGAGACTGGAGACTGTAAAGTGGTGGCAGGGGAAAGTGTAGTTAGGCAGCATAGGATGGTGGTTTGTAGTATGACATTGGTGATCAAGAAGAGGAAGATGAGTGTGAGTGCAGCACTAAGGATCAAATGGTGGAAATTGAAAAAGGGTAATTGTGAGGTGGAGTTCAGGGAAGAGTTAAGACAGGCTCTGGGTGACAGTGAAGAGTTACCGAATAGCTGGGTAACTAGTTCAGGGAAGAGTTAAGACAGGCTCTGGGTGACAGTGAAGAGTTACCGAATAGCTGGGTAACTACAGCAGAGCTAGTAAGAGAAATGGCTAGAAAGGTGCTTGGTGTGACATCTGGAAAGATTAAGGAGGACAAGGAGACCTGGTGGTGGAATGAAGAAGTACAGGAGAGTATACAGAGAAAGAGGTTGGCGAAGAAGAAGTGGGATTGTCAGATAGATGAAGAAAGTAGACAAAGGTATAAGGAGATGAGGTGCATGGCAAAGAGAGAGGTGGCGAAGGCTAAGGATAAGGCGTATGAAGAGTTGTATGAAAGGTTGGACACTAAGGAGGGAGAAAAGGACCTGTACCGATTGGCTAGACAGAGGGACCGAACTAGTAAAGATGTGCTGCAGGTAAGGGTGATAAAGGATAATGAGGGAAATGTACTGACAAGCGAGGAGAGTGTATTGAGCAGATGGAAAGAGTACTTTGAGGGGCTGATGAATGAAGAGAATGAGAGGGAGAAGAAGTTTGGATGATGTGTGGCTAGTGAATCATGAAGTGCAGTGGATTAGCAAGGAGGAAGTAAGGGTAGCTATTAAGAGGATGAAGAATGGAAAGGCTGTTGGTCCAGATGACGTACCTGTGGAAGCATGGAGGTGTTTAGGTGAAATGGCAGTGGAGTTTTTAACTAGATTGTTTAATGAAATCTTGGAAAGTGAGAGGATGCCTGAGGAATGGAAAAAAAGTGTTTGGTACCGATTTTTAAGAATAAGGGTTATGTGCAGAGCTGTATTAACTACAGAGGGATTAAACTTGATCAGTCACAGCATGAAGTTATGGGAAAGAGTAGCGGAAGCTAGGTTAAGAAGGGAGGTGATGATTAGTGATCAGCAGTATGGTTTCATGCCAGGAAAGAGCACTACAGATGCAATGCTTGCTCTGAGAGTGTTGATGGAGAAGTACAGAGAAGGTCAGAAGGAGTTACATTGTGTCTTTGTGGACTTAGAGAAAGCATATGACAGGGTGCCTAGAGAGGAGTTGTGGTATTGTATGAGGAAGTCAGGAGTGTCAGAGAAGTATGTAAGAGTGGTGCAGGATATGTACGAGGGTAGTGTGACAGCAGTGAGGTCTGCAGTTGGGAGTGACTGATGCGCTTAAGGTGGAGGTGGGATTACATCAAGGATCAGCTCTGAGCCCTTTCTTATTTTCAATGGTGATGGACAGGTTGACCGATGAGATCAGACAGGAGTCCCCGTGGACTATGATGTTTGCAGATGACATTGTGATCTGAAGTGAGAGTAGGGAACAGCTGGAGGAGACCCTGGAGAGGTGGAGATATGCTCTAGAGAGAAGAAGAATGAAGGTCAGCAGGACTAAGACAGAATATGTGTGTGTGAATGAGAGGGAGGATAGAGGAATGGTGAGGGATGTAGGGAGAAGAGGTGGCGAAGGTGGATGAGTTTAAATACTTGGGATCAACAGTTCAGAGTAATGGTGAATGTGGAAGAGAGGATAAGAAGAGAATACAGGCAGGATGGAGTGGGTGGAGAAGAGTGTCAGAAGTGATTTGTGACAGGCGGGTACCAGTAAGAGTGAAAGGGAAGGTCTACAAGAGGGTAGTGAGACCAGCTATGTTATATGGGCTGGAGACAGTGGCATTGACAAAAAAGCAGGAGTCAGTGCTTGACGTGGCAGAGTTGAAGATGTTAAGATTTGCACTGGGTGTGACGAGGATGGACAGGATTAGGAATAAGTATATTAGAGGGTCAGCCCAGGTTGGAAGGTTTGGAGACAAAGCCAGAGAGGCAAGATTATGTTGGTTTGGACATGTGCTGAGGAGGGATGCAGAGTATATTGGGAAAAAGATGCTAAGGATGAAGCTGCCAGGTAACAGGAAAAGAGGAAGGCCTAAGATAAGGTTTATGGATGTGGTGAGAGAGGACATGCAGGTGGTTGGTGTGACAGAGCAAGATGCAGAGGACAGAAAGAAATGGAAACAGTTGATCCGCTGTGGCGACCCCTAACAGGCGCAGCTGAAAGAAGAAGAAGACACTATTTTTACACTGCACAAAAATGCACCATTTCCTTGAAGCCTGATCAAATCTGAGCAGAATTAGGGACAAATCCAGAATTAATAAGGGACACTTAAAATATTTCTACTATTACCTTGATACATTGACACAATAAGAGAATGTGAATTAATACACATTTTCTAATATAACAGAAGTTTATAATTCTAATTCTTGTCATTTAAGTGTAATTCACCATCTTTTCTCCAAAAGTCACCAGTTTTAGGAGGGATTAAAAGGTACAGAGGTAATATTGGAGTCAAACTCAAGGACTGGTCAATGCATAAATAAAATAAGGAAAGTAAAGTGAATAATAAAATGCTGATACTTTAACTTTTACAGACAGACCCTTCTCCTGTGTGAGCCGTGGAGTGTACACATTTATCCACTTATCTCTGCCCAGTTAAGGAAACAAATCAGCTGCAGCTCCAACAGAAGTCCACAAACCCTCAACTGTAAGCAGTCAAGACAGCCTGATGTGTTTCTGTGTAATAAAGCATCTAAACGAAGTACCGCGCCTGCTTGTCATCTATGTTAGAGAGGGATGATGAGCGACATGGTGTCAGAAGAGGCATGTCTGAAAAGGGTATGGTGTCAAGGGAAGCATGACCAAAATGACTTGTTGCCAGAAAGAGCTCCAGTTTCTGAGTTTGCAAGGCACCTGGTTGGTACTGGAGAGATATACAGGAGTGGATTATCACTACTGCATGTATAATTCGCAAAACTGGTCAGAAATGAATTTCAGATGTTAAAAGTTGCTCTAATAATTTCTTATTTGCAAAATATGAAACAAAGAATACAAAACGCTCTAAACATTATTTAAATAAACCACTATGTCCAATATTGATACAAATATTCAAATTACTACTGAAAATGTTTGAAATAAAGTCAGAATTGCATAAAATGAATAAAATAAAAGGCAACAACTGCATTTTTGCTAAGGACATTTTTCATGTTAATTAAAGATATCCGAGTTATCAGAAGTATGTAAAGTGTTCGCTTGCTTGTCCAATATTACAGTAAAGTTATTTCGCAAAATACAGCCATTTCAGAGAATATTTCGCAAAGTACAGTGTTTCGAAGAGTTCATTGTGCATTTGAATGTTATTATAAACTCGTAACGGTTTGTTTGTACTTAATTACAAGGGCCATATTATCAGTGTCTTTGTGCATACTTTGTGGGCATGGCTAATTGGTTTTGAAAACCCAGTGCACTTGTATTTGACAATAAAATTGCAGAGAACTGGAGAGTTTTTGAGCAAGAGTATGACTTTTCATGCAGCCCGCATTTTCTGTTAAAATTGACCATACAAAGGCATTTATTCTGCTTAATTTAACTGGGTTAGAAGCTATTGAAAGGGAGTGTTCATTTGTGTATGCACCTGTTGCGTTTGCAGGAGATGGGGAAAACAGTCATATCGTTGTACTGGCTGAGTAAAGAGGACCCTGAGTGCTTAGAACGTAAATTTAGAGAACTGTGTAATGGCCAGACAAAACAGTACAATGGAAAGGCACTTATTTTACACAAGGAATCAAAAGCCTGATGAAACTTTTGCAGCATATATAACTGACATGAGGAATAAGGCTAAAATGTGTAGATTTGGTGATGTAAGATATGAGTTTATAAAAGACAGACTTGTGGGTGGTATTAGAGATGATGCTGTGAGAAAGATTTTGCTTTGTGACATTGATTTAACTTTAAATAAGGCCACTGACATTTGTCAGATATACAGGCTCATAAAAAAGCACACAAATATGCTTGCAAATGACAGATGCATGCTTCCAGTAACTTCTAGAGCTCATTTGTTAGTATGCAGCATGTGGTTAAAAGAAACCGGCCCAAGCACATGGCAGTAACTGTAGCCCCTGTAGCACTCACTGGTAAACCCCAGAGCTTTCCAGCAAATTCCAGAGTTCGCACAGTCTCAGTGAAGCATAAGAGTGAGTTAGCAAACTCAAAAGATGGGCCCCCACCCAGTTTCATTGCCAACTGACGTAATTGTTGTGGAAATCATGAATCTAAAAGGGAAAAATGTTAGGGTTTCCCACAAATGCAATAAGTGGAATCATTTCAAAAGGTTTTGTAAACCAAAAGGCCCACATTCTTTCATTAAAAGGGAACATTTTAAGAGAAGAGTTGATCAATAAGAAAACTGCAACCCTACTCTCTGTGAAGATGGTGTGTCAGTGCAGTAGATTTAAGGGCAAAGAATGAAGTATTCTGTACTGCTCGGTTAAATGGAAAACCCATAGACCTCAAAGATGACACAGGTTCCAAGTGCAGTGTTATGTTATCAGAAACATTTGCTAGTGTGTGTTATAGTGAAAGGCTTGATTTGGCAAAGTGTGTGAAGCTTGTTGTGTATAGTGATGAAGAAATTTAGACTAAAGGCTCAGTAGTGCTTTCATGTTACTCTGCTGGGAGATGTTATGACTTGTTATTTTATGTGGTTAAGAGGCACGTCCAGTCATTATTAGGGTTCAGAGACAGTTTGAAAATCGCACTGCTTTCATTTAACAAGGAAGTCCATCATGTTAGCTTAAAAGACCACTGCTCTAATTTCGCCCAGTATATATTTTCTACCTATGCTGTTCTTTTTGCAGACAAACTAGGGAAGCTTCCAGATGTGTACTTCATGAAGTTAGACTCTGATGTCAATCCAGATGTTTTTTGTGTTTCACTATTTCAGTCATCACGTTTGGGTTATCCCTGCCAGGGTTGCTGTCGCTTCAGGACTGACGTCAGGTCATCAGTAGTATAAAGTAAGGCACCGGACACCATTACATCAGTCTTTCTTGCTGTGGAGCCCAAAGCAGAAACAGTTCGTACAAGTGCCGGTTGGCCACTACCTGAGTTTCGTCTACCGAATTGAAGTTGAAGTCTTCTAAAGCTAAGTACCCCGTTGGGGATCCTTTTTTGTTGCACTAGCAGATGTCAGAAAAAGTTAATAATTGTCTTGTTTGTGGAAAGCAAATACCACACTGAGACTTCGATTCTTACTGCGTCATTTGTTTAGGCCCAGACCACGACATCCCCCATTGTCGCTTCTGTGCTTTGTTCAGTGCCAGAATCGGGCCCTTATTGTAGCCAGATATTTTCGCTTACAGTCCTCGAATTCCGATATGGCTTTGGTAAGCCATCTGACAGCAGATCTTCCAAAAAAAAAACATAAGGATAAAGACAGAGACAGACCACACAGGTCCAAACCTACCGATGGTGCTTCCATTAAACTAGTCAATTCTCTGGTCCTCAGTGAGGCGCTTTCGCAGCCCCTGATGCCCGCTATTGTTGATTCGCAGGCCAGTATCGAGACCCTTTTGGAGTCCAGTATGCCGCAAAACTCTTCTTCGACTAAGGATCCTGTGGTCGTCTCTACCTCAGATGAGTCTGCAGCTGCTGAGCAAGCACTGGCTTCCGAGGAAGTCCTTCGCACTACCGATTCTCAACACAAACCAACGTCTTCTTTCGCAACTACTGTTCTTTCAAAAACAACCGAGTTTCTAAGGCCCAGGGTACGAACCACACCTAAGAAACCGATGACCCACTCGCAGGTGCCTGCTTCCTTTCCTCAGACTCAAATGCTTAAAATGACAGAAGACCTTATCATGCTGATCAGTGGAAGCCAGGCGACTCCCTCCAAAGGGAAAAGAGATGTGTCCCCTGTAGTTTTGTCTGAACAAGAGTCAGATGACTCTAATGCATCTGAATATGAAGACATACAACCCCTTTCTACTTATGAGGATTCTGATGCAGAGGATTCCATTCCTTTAGCTTCTTCCCCCAGAGGATATTTCCTTTGGGGAATCCCTGCATACCTTAAGGGAGCATTTCCAGTGGGAGAGTCAAGACTACCCTTGGTCTAAAAAGAGACTCAGGGAATTCCTAGATCTTCCACAGCACAGACCCTTGGCCATCTCCCCAGTCCTGGATGTTGTGGAGGATGTTTTCCTGGAATCCAGCTTGACTCCTGACACCCTCCCTCCTGCACCCAGAAAACCAGACAGGTACTATAGAGTCCCTGACTCACACAAATTTATTTTTAAAAATCCTACTGCTGACCCTGAAATTTCTCAAGGGCTTAAAGGGATTAAAGCAACCTCTGCTAAGAATCCCACGCCCTCAAATAGGGTTTCCCAAGCACTAGACAGATGGGGTAAAAAGTATACACCTCAGCTACTCTTGCTGTCAGGGCACTAAATTGTCAGTTCCATATGCTAAAATTTCAGCAACATACACTGGAACTCCTCAAACAAAAAAATGTCTGCCTTTCCTGCTTGGGCAGAATCTAAAGAATTACAAGAGTTAATGCATTCTGCAAGTCAAGTAACTAAACACACTGTGCACTGTGGTTTTGACACCCTAGAAGCTTCTTTCAGGGCAGCAGTCACTGGATCTGTCATTAGAAGGCATGCATGGGTTAAGGAACAGCCCCTGCCAGACCATGTCATATCTAAATTGTTGGATGCCCCCCTTAGACAAAGACAACTTATTTGGCACAAAGGCAGAAGAGGTCTTAAAAAAGATGGAAGAAAAAGCAAAATTTATGCAAACAGCTAAGGATTTCTTGCAGGCCCAGCTACCAAGGTTCAGCAGGCATTTTCCCACCAAACACTGGTCCTGTCCTGCTCCCATTAAGCCAGTCCAGACCAGACCCCCCCAGACAGCAGCCACAGGGACTGCAGAGATCTAAACAGTGGACTACCTCCACTTCAAAACCAGGGAGTTCTAAGCCACCCCTTTATGGTAAGAACTCACAATGACTTACCCCCCTTACCTCTGCCCACCTTTGCTTACCCCTAGGAGGAAAACTCTCCTTTCACGCAAGCACCTGGGCCACCATTACCAATGACCACTGGGTTCTGATCAGTGTGTCACAAGGATACAAATTTTCCTTCCACACCCTTCCAACCCCAAAAGGGTTCCCAGATCTATCTCCAAACCAGTGGGCAGAGGCTCAGAATCAAATCCTTTCCCTACTTTCTATGAGAACAGTAGAGGACATTCCTGCAGAACAGATAGGCCAAGGTTTCTACTCCAGACTTTTTCTGGTGCCCAGAAAACAGGGCACCTGGCCGCCCCATCCTCGATCTAACCATTCTAAACTCCTTCCTGGTGATCCCAAAATTCAAAATGCTCACCCTCCACCAGCTGTTACCCATGCTCTCCAAGGACGCTTGGCTAGCCACCCTAGATCTAAAAGAGGCCTACCTCCACATTCCTATCAGGAAATCATGCAGGAAATATCTCCATTTCAGGGCAGGATCTCAACACTTTCAGTTCTCTGCGCTTCCCTTTGGCTTATCTACTGCTCCCAGAGTGTTCACAAAATGTCTGGCTCTGGCCATTGCCTTTTGCAGACAAAGGAATATCCAGATTTACCCATACTTAGATGACTGCCTTGTTCAGGCAGACAGCCAGGAAAAGCTGCTCAAGCACCTGGCCTTTGCAAAGACCCTACTAACCTCCTTAGGGTACAAAATCAATGAAAAGAAATCCAAATAGGTGTCCAACCAAAGGATTATCTTCCTGAGAGTAAGCCTGGACACAGCATCCTAGATGACATTCCTTACACCAGAAAAACAAATTTTCCTGACAGCTTACTTCTCTCAACTAGCCACCAGGCCCCAGTTATCTGCAAGGAAGATCCTGCAAGCTATGGGGTTAATGGCATCTTGCATACTACTCATTCCATATGCCAGACTGCAAATGAGGAAACTTCAGTTGTACCTAAAAAGCCTTTGGTGTCAACACTCTCAAGACCTGGAAACTCTTCTACTTATAATTCCTGGCCTCAGAAAAGATTTTCTTTGGTGGGCAACAGCATACTCTCACAACAAGGGACTGCCTTTCTCACCACCCCCCACCACCCAGACACTCACCACAGACTCATCAGACTATGCTTGGGGTGCACCCTGGACAGCAGGTACATACAGGGCCAATGAAGCCCACAGCAAATCCTTCTGCACATCAACCAAAAGGAGATGATAGCTGTCCAGCACACCTTCATAGCTTTCAAACCCTTTCTCTCTCCAGGGGCTCTCCTGATCAAAACAGACAACACCACTGTGATGTGGTATATCAACAGGTAGGGAGGGACTCGCTCCTACCCTCTATGCAGGCTGGCCATGACCCTTTGGCACACACCCTCTGCCATGCAACTGCACCTGTTAGTGCAATTCCTACCAGGCTCTCTCAACTCTCTGGCAGATCAATTAAGCAGAACTCATCTGGACCCACACGAGTGGCAACTCAACAGAAGAACCTTCACCTTAATAACTCAGAAATGGAGCACTCTGAAGGTCAACTTTTTGCCTCCCACACCAACCATCAGGTCAGCAAATTCTGCACCAGGGTGTATCGCTGCATGTCTTGGAAAGTGGATGCCCTGTCATTCTCCTGGGTCATTCTATCAGTTTGTGCCTTTCTTCCACTACCTCTCATCCCCAGGGTACTGCTCAAAATAAAGGAGGAAAAACCAAGGACCATTCTTATAGCTCCAGACTGACCTCGCCAGCACTGGTACCCCTTGCTGCACAGCCTGTCCCCACTGCCACCATGGCATCTTCCTCAGATTCCAAACCTCCTGACCCAGAGGGAAGGGGAATTTGTGCATCCCCAATTGCAGACACTCAGTTTGGCAGCATGTCTTATTCCCTAACCCCGAACCAATCTGCCACCCTCAGTAAAGAGGTTCTAGAAGTTATCCGTGAGGCCAGATGCCCTAGCACTAGAAAGTCTTATGCTGACAAATGGAAAAGGTTCTACACCTGGATCCAGGCTAAGGGAGCCAGTACGGCACAGCCCTCCCTCTCATAATGAATTACTTAGCTGACCTACAACACAGTGACCTCTCTTTCTCATCTGTAAAAATTCATGTCTCTGCTATTTCTGCTCATTTAACCACTGAGCAGCCCCGTTTCTCACACCCTTTGATCAAACAGTTCCTAAGAGAGGTTAGCAAGTTGAGGCCACCCAGGAGGGCACCAATCCCAGCTTGGGACCTTAACTTTGTATTGGAAATGTCACACTGCCCCCTTTCAAACCAGCTTCTTCTGCAGACCTAAAATTATCTCCTGGAAGACAACATTCCTTCTGGACATCACTTCACCCAGAAGAGTCTCTCAGCTGCAAGCGCTCATGGCTATGGAACCCTTCATCATCTTCCATGCTGACAGGGTATCCCTCAGAACTAACCCATCCTTCATGCCCAAGGTGGTGACCAGTGTGGCTCTCAACCAATCCATTCATTTACCCACATTTTTCCTAATCCCTTGAACAAGGGGGAAAGGATTCTGCACTCTCTGGATGTGCACAGACAGCTCAGATCCTATCTAGACAGGACTGAATCCTTCAGAAAGTCTGATCAGTTGCTGGTTAGCTTTGCTACAGGGGCAGAAGGCAAAGCCATCTCCAAACAAATCAGATCCAAATGGATAGCACACTGCTTCCATTTCTGCTACAAACAGCATAGAAAGCCTCCCCCCAAGGGGGTCAGGACTTGCTCCACCAGAGCAGCCTCCACCTCTGCAGTTTTCCTCAGAGGAGTCCCCACCAGGGACATCCTGAAGGCTGCCACGTGGACATCTGTTCACACTTTTATCAAGCATTACCACCTGTCTCTCTTCTCCAAATCCAGGGCAGGGTTTGCCTCTGCAGTCTTGCAGGGCATCCTAGCCAGCCCCTAGTTTCTTTGACTGCCTCCACCCATTTCCTCAGCTTTGGGAATCAACCCAAATGTGATGACTGCAACAGTGAAACACGAAGAACATAGTACAGTTGTGTACACCTACCATAAATGTAGATGTTCGATTGTATTCACTGTTGCAGTCCTGGTTTCCCTCACTCCATCCCCCTTTCTTCTCTTTCCTTACAAGGGACATATTGGTATTTACTTTCTACTGGTGGGGTTCTTCCACCAGATCCTGGCTTCTACTTGGGGGCTCGTAACAGGTTAGGGCAAGAAAAACTGATGTAATGGCGTCGGCTGCCTTACTTTATACAGCTGACGACTGACATCAGTCCTGAAGCGACAGCAACTGACAGAGAAATACTAAGCCTCTGGTATTCGGGCCGGCCTAAGGCTACCCTGGCAGGGATAACCCAAATGTGATGACTGCAGCTGTGAATACACTCGAACATCTACATTTATGGTAAGAGTACACAACTGTACTTTATCAGGCCAGCTCTGAAAGTTCCAGTAGCCGTGTAGGACAGAGTCAAAATTGAGTTAGACAGAATGGTGCAACAAGGTGTGATTTGTCCAGTGGGATGAACCTACTGAATGGGTATCTTCCTTGGTGGTAGCTCATAAGAAAAACTCCAGATGACATCAGAATATGTATTGATCCACAGGATTTGAACAAAGCAGTAAAAAGACCTCATCATCCAATGCGCACAGTTGAAGAAGTCGCAGCTGTGATGCCGAATACCACTGTTTTTTCTGTCTTAGATGCAAAGGATTAATTTTGGCAAATTCAGGTCGAAAAAAAATCATCATTGCCCACTAGGTTCAGTACTCCGTTTGGCAGGTTCAGATCGTTGAAAATGCCATTTGGGATAAATTCTGCAAGTGAAGTCTTTCAATGTGTAATGGAGCAACTTTTTTCTGGGTATACTTGTGCTGTTATAGTTGACAACATACTAGTAGGAGGTAATGGTGAAGCTGAGTATGGCATAAACCTCAGAAAAGTTCTGGAAAGAGCACGTCAAGTGAAACTCAAGTTCAATCCACATAAATGCAAATTCAGGTACAAGAAGTTACTTTTGTTGGTCATTTATTTACTGGTTCAGGCCTATGACCAGACCCTTCTAAACAAACAGTCATTCTCAAGATGCCAGCGCCAGACAATATTCAAGCCCTGCAACTTTTTCTTGGCATGGTTAACTACTTAGGCAAGTTCATTCCAGACATGAGCCAACTTTCAGCACTGCTTAGAGAGATGACACGTAAAGATGTATCATGGTCTTGGTTAGAACAACACCAAAGAGCATTTCATGTCCTGAAACAGAGAATTGCTAGTCCACCAACTCTCAGATGTTATGTTCACAAGCCAGTCAGTCTTTCATGTGATGCTTCGAGATTCAGTCTAGGTGCAGTCATTAATTATACAAGACGGTTAACCTTTTGCCTATGCATCAAGAACTCTTACCCAAACTGAAATGCAGTATGCTGAGATTGAGAAAGAGCTTTTGGCAATTTTGTGTGTGTGTTCGAAGTTCCTTGATCATGTTTATGGTAGACCTGTCTAGATCGAAACAGACCACCAACCTCTAATCAGTATTTTGAGAAAGCCTATGCATACAGCTCTAGCCACATTGCAGTGTATGATGTTGAGATTGCAAAAGTATAATTTCACTCTTGTCTACAAGAAAGGCAAACTTCTTTGTCTTGCTGATACATTGTCCAGATCACCCAGAAACACCACTGAACAGCATGAGAATGAGAACCTTGATTTTGAAGTCATGGAAGTGAGAAATTTTTCTTTCACATGTCTTGAATGAGATGAGAGATCACACAGCCACAGATGCAGTTTTACAAAGGCTCAACCACTTTATCAGTCAAGGATGGCTGTCAAAGTAATCTAGTTTACCCCAAGAAGTGCAACCTTATTTTCCATACAGAGATGAGATTTTGTCTGACAAAGGTATCATCTGAAAGTTCCAAAAGTAATTGTTCCAAAGTCCTTGCAATGAGAGTACACTGCTATCTTGCATTGTGGTCACCCAGAAGCAGACTCAACCAAAAGAAGGGCGAGAGGTCTAGTATTTTGGCCTTCTATGTCACAAGACATTGATAGAGTACTTTTATCTTGTTCCATTTGTAATATTAAGCCACATCAACAGAAGGAACCACTCAGCTAAACCAGATTCCTGAACTACCTTGGTTGATAGTAGCTACCAACATTTTTGAGTGGAATGGTCAACATTATTTGGTATTCGTGGACTCTTGTTCTAATTGGTTTGAGATTGACATACAAATGACAGTACTGGATGCTTGGTTAGGGTGCAAGATGAAGTGTCATTTTGGAGTTCATGGTAGTCCGCACAAAGTTATTTCTGACAGTGGCACGCAGTTTACAAACCAACAGTTCAAAAGGTTTTCCAAAGAGTGGGACTTTACTCATGTCACAAGTAGCCCACAGTCTCTGCAGTCAAATGGTTTGGCAGAATGTGCAGTTCAAAGTGCAAACCGTTATTAGAGAAGTCAAAATGAGACAATAGTGATGACTTCCTAAATCTCTTGAATCTCAGAAATATTCCTCGTGATAAACATCTTGGTTTACCTGCTCAGAGACTTCTGTCAAGACAACCCAAAACCACAATGTTCTTCGTGTTTCACTGTTGCAGTCATTACATTCGGGTAATCTGCTGGCAGGTTGCCCTCAGTCGGCCTGATTAACAAAGTCTTGGGTCCTGCGTCGGTTGCTGTCCCTTCTTCCATGACGTCAGGTCGTCAGGGGTTTAAAGCATGCAGCCGATGCCATTACATCAGTCTTTCTTGCTGTGCAGTGCCCAAAGCAGAAGCAGTTCACAAGTGCCGGTTGGCCGACTCCTGAAATTTTCGTTTTTGAGTTTCAGAACTGAAGTCTTCAACTTAAAGCTAAGTACCCCGTTGGGGAAACTTTTTCTTGCTCCTTACCAATGTCAGTAAAAGTTAATAATTGCATTACTTGTGGGAAGCAAATACTTCGTAAAGATTTTCATTTGTACTGTATTCCTTGCCTGGGCCCTGACCACGACATACCTTGCTGTTGGTTTTGTGCTTTATTTAATCAGAGCACTGTCCGTCTTCGGTACATTTTTGCCTCTAAATATTTGGGTTCTCTGTTTAATTATCCAGAAATGGCGTCGGTTAGCTATCCGACTACCAAATTTCCAAAAAAAACGCAAAGAAAAAGATACAGGCCATTGAGGTCCAAAATTGATGACGACGCTTCTCCTAAGCCAGTCGCCAGTTTGCCCGTACTCAATGAGGCACTTTCACAGCCCCTGATACCCGTTACTTCTGACACGCAGGCCTCTGCTGAGACCCATTTGGAGTCCGATATGCCGCGAGATGCTTCACCTATGGAACCCGTGGATGTCTCTACCTTGGATGGGTCCAGAGCCACTGTGCAGGCACTGGCTTCTGAGGGTGTTTTCAAGCCTACAGACTTGCATATTAAACTGACTCCACCTTCTATTCTAAGGCTTAAATCTTGATCTATGTCTAACAAACCGATGCCCAGGTCACATATTCAGGCCCCTATGCCTAAAACCAAATGATCAAAATGGCTGAAGATCTTATTACTCTAATCAGGGGTAGTCAACCCCCACCCCCTTCTAAGAGGCCTAGGATTGACCTTGACTAAGAATCTTCTGAGCAGGACTCTGTTTCTTCTAATTCTTCCTATGACCTGGATTTGTCCATGCCTATTATGAGGATTCTGATGCAGAGGATTCCATTCCCTCTGCTTTCCTCCCTGAGGATTTTTCTTTTGGGGAAACTTTACATACCTTAAGGGAGCATTTCCACTGGGAAAGTCAGGAATTTTCTGAATCTGAAAAGAGGCTTAGGGATTTCCTTCTTCTATCGCAGCATAGGCCTTTGGCTATACCTCCTGTACTTGACATTGTTGATTATGTGTTTTCAGAATCCAGTATGGCTCCTGATTCCCTGGCTAGTAAACCCGACAGATACTACAGGGTTCCTGAATCTCACAAGTTAATTTTCAAAAATCCTCTAGTGGATCCAGAAATCTTTTCTCAGGGGCCCAAGGGCATTAAGGCTTCTACTGCTAAAAATCCTACCCCTTCTGATAGAGACTCCAGATAGATGGGGTAAAAGGGTTTATACTTCTGCCACCTTGGCAATCAGAGCTTTAAACCGACAATTTCATATGCTAAAATATCAACAGCATATCATGGGACTGCTTAAACAGAAAATGATGTTGATTTCTGACTTTGTGGAAAATAAAGATTTACAGGATTTATTGCATTCGGCTGAACAAGTTGGAAAACATACTTTGTAATGTGGTTTTGATTCTTTAGAGGCCTCTTGCAGGGCTGCGGTTACTGGGCCTGTGCTTAGAAGGCATGCTTGGCTTAAGGAGCAATCTCTGCCTGATCATGTTAAAGCAAAATTGTTGGATGTTCCTTTAAATCAGGACCGCCTGTTTGGCAATAAGGCTGAAGAAGTTCTAAAAAAGATGGAAGCTAAAGCTAAATCCATGTAAACTGTAAAAGTTTTCTTACAAGTACAACCTCCAAGATTTAGTAGGCACTGGCCTACTAAGAATTGGTCCTTTCCAGCTTCTTCTAGATCCACTCAAACCAAACCCAGACACACTAAAAGCACTAGGTTTCAGTCCCAGGGGACTCTCAGAGCTAAGCAATGGGGGGCATCCACTTCCAAATCTGGAATTAACAAGACACCCCCCTATGGTAAACAGTCTCAATGCCTTTCCTTTAAAATTAACAAGCACTTACCTTTCAGTCACCCCTTTGGGGGGAAAGATTGCTCTTCTTGCAAAAAACTGGGAACTCATAACCCAAGGCGAATGGGTTTTAAACACAGTATCCCAGGGATACAGATTTCATTTCCACACGTTGCCAACCCCAAACGGGTGGCCAGACCTGCCCCCAAATCAGTGGCCAGAGGCTCAGAAACAAATACTTTCCCTCTTAACCATGGCGGCTATTCAACCGGTACCAGAAGAGGAAAAGGGACAAGGTTTCTATTCCAGGCTTTTCCTGGTACCCAGAAAAGACTAATCTTGGCGTCTATTTCTGGACCTGTCTACTCTAAACACCTTTCTGGATATTCCAAAATTCAAGATGCTGACTCTTCACCAGTTACTTCCTATGCTAGGCAAAGATGCCTGGTTGGCAACTCTAGATTTACAAGAAGCTTACCTGCATATCCCAATCAGGAATTCTTGAAGAGGATACCTACGCTTCAAAGCAGGTTGTTTGCATTATCAGTTCTCTGCACTGCCCTTTGGCTTATCTACTGCGCCCAGGGTATTCACAAAGTGCCTGGCTCCAGTAATTGCATTTTGCAGACAAAGAAATATTCATATATATCCTTACCTGGACGATTGTCTAATTCAGGCAGAAAACCAGGCCATACTTATAAATCATCTGGCGTTTGTAAAAAGGGTTCTAACTTGTCTAGGGTACACCATAAACGAAAAGAAATCACAACTGGTACCCTCTCAATAGATTACATTCCTGGGTGCAAGCTTGAATACAACTGCCCAGATGGCTTTTCTCATGCCATAAAAGCAAATTCATTTGGTAACTTACTTCAAACAAGTGGCCACAAAAGCCCTGCTATCTGCAAGACAAATACTGCAAGCCTTGGGGTACATGGCCTCCTGCATTCTTCTAATTCCATATGCAAGACTGCATATGAGGAAACTTCGATGGTACTTAAAAAGTCTATGGAGTCAACATTGTCACAGCCTGGAAACAATGATTCCTATCATACCTTGCCTGTGCCTGGAGTTCCTTTGGTGGGCAGAGGCCTGCCATCAAAACAAGGGACTGCCATTCACACTACCCCCTGCCGCCCAAACCCTAACTACAGACGCATCAGAATATGCATGGGGGGCTCACCTGGCAGGGAAGTGCATTCAGGACAAATGGAACCCAAATCAAATGTACTTACATATCAATCAAAAAGAAATGTTAGCTGTACATAATGCTCTGACAGCCTTCAAGGACTACATTCATCCAGGACAACTAATGGTAAAGACGGACAACACCATGGTTATGTGGTACATAAACTAGCAGGGGGGGTACACATTCCTACCCCCTCTGCAGACTAGCCATGGCATTATGGAACACGGCCTTGAGCTACGAAGTGCAACTACAAGCTCAATTCCTGCCAGGAAAACTGAATGCACTGGCAGACGGACTAAGCAGAAAGCTCATGGACCCACACGAGTGGAAACTGAAACCACGGATTTTCAACATGTTGACAAATGGGGGAGCCCAGACATAGATCTATTTGCCTCCCCCCACAACTACCAGTTGGACAAATTTTGCACAAGGACTCCTCACAAAAAAGTCTACACCTTTCCCCCTTTGCCTCTGCTCTCCAAGGTTCTGCTAAAAGTCAAACAGGACAAACCAAGAATGATTTTGATTGCTCCAGACTGGCCACGCCAACACTGGTACCCACTCCTGCGCAGTGTGTCACAAATTTCTCCATGGCACCTGTCTCAGACACCTTCCTTACTGTCTCAGCAGGAAAACCAAATTCTGCACCCTCAGCTCCCAACATTGAACCTTGCAGCTTGGCTAATTACTTAAATTCACCCTTAGCATCCCTCAGCAAACCTGTGATGGATGTCATCTTGGAGGCGAGACGACCTAGTACTAGAAAATCTTATGCCGACAAATGGAAAAGATTCTGTGCTTGGAATCAGTCTCAAGGAATGAGCACAGCAGCACCCAGTTTATCTCAGATTTTACAATACTTAACTGAGATGCTTCACAAGGGCCTGTCTTTTTCCTCCATTAAAATCCATGCCTCAGCCATTTCAGCTCATTATAATACAGAACCTCCCCTCTTCTCTCATCCTTTGTTCAAGCAGTACCTCAGAGAGGCCAAAAACTTGAGACCACCCAGGAGACCTCCAACCACTACTTGGGACCTTAACTTTGTATTGGAAAAACTCACTCTACCTCCTTCGAGCCAGCTGCTACTGCAGACTTAAAATTTCTTTCTTGGAAAACAGCCTTCCTTCTAGCAATCACTTCAGCGAGAAGGATATCTGAGTTACAGGCCTTTATGGCAGTGGAGCCTTTCGTCATCTTTCATGCGGACATGGTGTCACTCAGTACCAATCCATCCTTCATGCCCAAGGTGGTATCCAGTGTGGCTCTTAATCAGTCTATTCATTTGCCAACTTTCTTTCCCAATCCACAGAATAAAGGGGAACGGATTCTGCCTTCATTGGATGTGCACAGACAACTTAGATTCTACTTGGAGAAAACTAAACCTCGATGAAAATGTGAACAACTGCTGGTAGCATTTGCTGCAGGGGCAGAGGGAAAGGCTATTTCAAAAAACATTTCTAAATGGATAAGCCCATTGCATTCATTTCTGCTATAAGCACCATGGAAAACCTATCCCACAGGGGATCAGATCTCATTCCAACAGGGCTGCATCTACTTCTGCAGCCTTTCTCAGAGGTGGTCCTACCAGGGATATTCTAGAAGCTGCTACCTGGAGTTCAGTTCATACTTTCACCAAGCATTATCATTTACCAATGTTCTCTAAATCCAGAGCTGGCTTTGCCACTGCTGTCTTGCAGGGCCTTATAGCTGGTCCTAATGCTGTATAAATCAATTCCTCCCAAACATAGCTTTGGGAATCTACCCAATGTAATGACTGCAACAGTGAAACACGAAGAACATAGTACAGTTGTGTACACTTACCATAAATGTAGATGTTCGAGTGTATTCACTGTTGCAGTCCTGGTAACCCTCCCTCCAGCCCCCTATTTTTCTTCTTTTACTATGCTTAAAGGCCTTTGTGGTGTATTTGCTTTTGGTTGGAGGTATATTTTTGTGTTTTTAATTTTATTTTGCTCCCCATTTGGGGGGCACCTGACATCTGGGGCAAGAAAAACTGATGTAATGGCATTGGCTGCATGCTTTATACCCCTGATGACCTGACGTCATGGAAGAAGGGACAGCAACTGACGCAGGACCCAAGACTTTGTTAATCAGGCCGACTGAGGGCAACCTGCCAGCAGATTACCCAAATGTAATGACTGCAACAGTGAATACACTCGAACATCTACATTTATGGTAAGTGTACACAACTGTACTTTACCAATCAGTAGTCAGTTGTTGGTTCCATGTGTTAAGAACAACACGTCAGTGAAAACCAATCTGTTGAAGAAGCGTTTAACCCAGAAGTTCTACTATGATAAAACTAGCAAACCACTCAATCCATTATGAAAAGAAGTGGTAAGGATGCAAATGTCCAAAGGTTATGATTGGATTGGAGTCGTGAAGAATATTTGACCAGTGCCGAGATTGTACATTGTGGAATCACAAGGAGTAGAGTTTAGGCAGAATTGGAAACATTTGATGCCAGTGTCCGAGCCTGTACAGCACGTAGTCTGTGAGAAAGACTCTTACTCAGAGTGAGTTGTCCAGTGTTCCATTTCCAGAGGAAGTTTCAGAAAATATTCCTGTTGTCGTGTTACCTGGTCTGGTCATATTTCCAGACCATATTATAGATGCACACAAACTTGGACATGGACATTGTGTTTGTTTCCAATGTCTGTAACAATCCATGTCTAACTCCAGTGTTGTTTTTAGTAAGGGAAATCTTTTTAAGTGGGAAGATGTCAATCAATGTATGTGCATGTACCTTTAAGAAGCTATCCAAGGGCTTGCACAAGTGTATAAATAATGAGCACATGTGAGCCTGATTGCCATTTTGTAGTAAGCTGTTGAGATGTAAGCATGTATGCATGTAAGTTCTGTCTGTTAATCAGTTAGTTTATATTTTATGATGCTGCTGTCCATCCTGATGTGTTTCTATGTAATAAAGCATCTAAATGAACTACCCCACCTGCTTGTCCTCTATGTTAGAGAGAGATGAGCAGTAAAATCAGATAAAACTGTAACACTCCTCTTTGAAATCCAAACGGTGATCACTGTCACTTTGAGTCCTGCAGTACCCTTTTTGAAGGTATTACTTTGGCAAGAAAACTAGTAGCAGCACAAGATTGGCTGAATTTTCTGCATCCTCAATGACCCCCTTAGCATTAGGACTTAAATATACAATATTGATTGGCTGTAATTATGGTATATGAGCCAATCAAAAATCGCAAAGCAGAGCCACCGCTGTTCAGTGCACAACAATGGGCTAAGTCGATGTTAACTGTGGACAATTCCATACAGTCTGGAGAACGTAGGATCATAGGAAGTTACTAGGCTAATGGCTCCAGGGCCCTTGCAAGCCTAGCCAAGTTCTATCCTTTTTTCCACGATCAGCACTAGTTGCCCCTGTCCAAGAGGGATACAGGTGGAACCCCCCCAGGGTGAATTTATGGTTACCCATCCAGTTCAGATTGCGTTTGAGGAGGGCCAGTGAGGTGCTCTGACTTGAAGTGGGACGCTGTTCCAAAAGTGTGGTAACCTCTGGGAGACAAGTCATTCCCTCCTGTAGGTTCTGTTAATGTCACATACTAGGTTAAGGTCTTTAGCGCTAGTATCCCGTGTATCATTTCCAGTAAAGCAGGGTCAGAGATTGCCTTATGTGCAAGTCAGAGATTGCCTCTGAGTCTGTGTGTAACAGAATAAAGTGACAGTGATTTCAGATGATCCACATAGGACAGATGCTGAAGACCTTGAATTTTCATTGTGAGGAACCTTTGTGGTCTCGCCATTTGCTGCAGATGCTTGGAAATATGCATACCAAAAGGGTGTTGTACTCAATTATTGGCTTGATGAGAGAAATACAGTGAGGTTATACCTTCCTTTTTTCTGCGGGCATTGTCCTTACTTATGAGATGAGCAATATACAATGCTCTTTTTACCACTGTGGAGACATGGTGATCAAAGGTAAGGTTACTGTCAACCCGTGTACCCAGGTGTCTCACCACTGAGTGTGTACTTAGGGTGTTGCTGTTGATGTGATAGTTAGCAGGGATGTCACTCTTACCAAAAGGGATGATAATACATTTTTTTGCATTGAGTTTAAGGCATGACTTTGGGACCAGTTATTTGTTTAAGACCCTCTTGTAGGATGTTGACATTGTTTGGAGATTGTATGACTGTTCCCACTTTGCAGTCATCAGCAAACTTTGTCAGCCACAGACCTTTAGTTATTGCTTGTGCTTTGGAGAAGTAGATTCCAAACAGTAGAGGTCCCAGGACTGATCCTTTTGGAACACGAACACTACTGGTTATAGGTCTGCTGTTGGCGGTGAATTTTGGCTGCTCAGGTGGCATAACTTACATAGCATAACCTTTTGCTGTTATTCACTGGTGCAGAATATTGTTTTACTAAACAGTTTCATGGCAGAAGTATTAAAGCAAGGATTATTCATTGTGAGAGTACCTACTTAGCGTAGACAGATTCTTTTAAAAAATATGATTAGGAGAAAAAAGCTGCATTTTTCTTTTTCTTATGGTGCATGCCATCATACACCTAGTGAAGATCATTTAACTGTATTTATGTAATGCATACTTGCAAATCTGTTATGTAAAATCCCTACAGTTATTCTCATTGGGGTTAATATATATAGACCATGTGATGGGGAAGGCGAATCTTAACACTAAATGAGATTGGTTAATTCAAGCACCAAAAGGGAGAATTGCCTAGGCTTATAGTGGCCCACAAGGGCAGTTAGTCTAGCACTTACCTATGAACCTTTGAGTGCTTAACATTGGTTAACTGTTGATAATGGGGAATATTATGCCTTTTTCAGTATAGCAGAGGCCACAGTTGGTTTGCGTCTGTAAGATCATGCCTAAAAATAGGCATTTGTTTGCCTGTCACTTTTAACCATGCAGAGAGACACATTTGATATTTAATTTGTTCCCTTTGAAATTCATGATGGAAACTTAAGTTAACATTTGAGTGTTATCATTAATTTCATAAATGTGGAAAAAGTCATAAGATGAACTGGGTCATAACAAATTATTGCTACATAACAGTAGGGCACGGATTATCCAGTGGATTTTAAAAGCTAGTACCAGAGGATCATGTGTTTTCATTTATGTGGAGTTTGTTGAAATAAATGTGCATAGAAAGAGTGATAGTGAAATTATGCAGTAAACTGCAATCAGAATGTCCCACATTCAGGAAACTTTTTTTTATTTTACATAATCTCCTTTTGTTAATAATTGTCATTATATCTTTTTGAATAAATTATATATTTTTAAGCATTGATAGCCTTTTATCTCCAAGTCTCCATTTGTAGCTGTCCCTGTTTTTAATTTTGTGTGTTTTGTTGGCCTTTCCTATCCCAGGTGCTCCTTGAGGACATTGCCTTCTGTGCCATCATTGGTTGCTGTTTTCTCTAGGCCATCCTGATGAACCTGTAACTAATTGCATGATTTAGACCTACCAGTCTTAGTATAGCTAAACATGGGCAGGACTGCGTCACAGCCAGTGCCTATTGAGACATGGGCTGAGAAACATGCATCATGCTAGGTGTCAGTAAAGAGATACAAAGATTTTCTTACTTTTCTTTCTTTGAAGGTGAGGATTGATGCACAAGTCTACAGTAGTATTTTTTGCTTCCACCTGCACAGATAGCATAGAGGGATAGAGCTACATGTGTGGCCCAGATGACTCAAGTGTGGTTAATGACTCTTTTGCTGAGTGAAACAGGCAGCTGAAGATGGGCTTTACCTATTTAGGCTGGGGGGGGGGTTTGTATCCCTATGGTGGAGACCAGGGAAACTATCCTGCATTATCTCCTGTGGTTGGGCAGGGTATCCTGCTGATTTCAGCCTGTTGCAGAAGTAAGGGGCATTGTAGTGTTGATGCCCATTGCATTCCCACCCTGTGGCTGTCTGTGGAGAGGAGGTAGAATTTAAAGATAAAACCCAAACTGCCCATAATGACTGCCTTGATGATGACCCCTCCAGGTCAACATTCATCCATTTGAAAGGCAGGCATGGGGTAATAGTGTACAACAGAAAAAAATGTATTCCCTGATTCCCATGAGCACACTCACACAAACTGCGTACTAGCGTAAGGGACCTCCATATTCCACTGGTACTTTTTGACCCTGTGGAAGAGATGGAAAAGATCCGTCGGCTATCCTGGAGATGAACTGCCATTGTGTCTGTGATTGTTCCCTGAATTTCCACCTTTCACCCAGTGCTGTAGCACTTGTATCCGATTTTTGAAGTCCATTTGCTGGCTTTTCAGTCTGAAAACTTCCACTGTTGGTGAACAAATGTAGTTTGTAATTTTTCACCCACTTTCCCTCTGGTGACTTGGTCTTATGACAGACATAGGGAAGCCTTTTTTTTTTTTTGTTTTTGCTTGCCGTGCCTGCAAACCAGTTAGTTGATTACTCCTTGGCCCTTGCCTCTTCACAGATGGTTACTACATCAGCAGCAGAGCAGAATACTAAGTTTATTTCTCAAATGGTGATTTGTTTTCTAAATAGGATTCATTCTCTAACTGGACAGAAGCTGAGCACAGTGTGGTCTTCATCCAGATAGCCATCAGATGATTTTGTTGTGCTGTGTCTACCATTTCCACTGTTCGGGCCTGTACACAGTAAAGGGTTTGGCATGCAGTGCATCTTGACAACTAAGTAGCATAACCCCTTAGAAGACTGTACCGTTTTACAAGCATATGTCTTTGTGTGACCTGTGGTCTTTACCAAGGTTATGACAAAGAGTGTGCTCTGTAACTATATATGCCCTACCGTTTGCCATGAAGGAGACAAGTAGACATTGTCTTATCATTTCTTCTGTTCTCCTTACCAGATGCTTTGGCACTCAAGCCCTTGATGTCCAGATTGTAGTAAGGTATTTATCTCTCTACACTTCAGAGCTGGCCCAATGTAAAGCATTTTTATTGTCCTAGTCAAGTTCAGCCCATGTAAGTACTTTGTTTTTAGGTCTAGATGAAATAGCTCTTTTATTAACCTGTATTTCCCAACCAGAAAGACATCAGTGTGAATGCAGCTAAAAGATGTGAGAGAACAGTATCCATATTCACATGCAGGCCTTTATAACATACCAGCTGACTTTTGAGACAGAACTCTCAAGTATTATTTTATTGCGTATTGTTGACCTGGCAGCAGTAGATCCAGCTGAACCTGTGGTCCTTTTTCAGTGGAGTTTCTATACTGGCTTAATAGTGAGAAGCAGAAATATAGCTTGGACACCACGGAAGCTTTCATCCTCTTTGCTGACAAATGGCTTGGGATATTCACCTCACTTGAATTACAACTAGATTGGCAGATGGGATTTCACAGGAAGAATAGTCAATTTTTTATCTAAACTGACTGTATTTAATTATGTTGTAAACAGAATGGCATTGTTGATAAATGCTTTCTGCTGTAAAACCAGTCCCTACATAAGGTTTATGCATTCCTCACATAGTCCATATTTCTTTAACTTTTGTGTAGTACAGGTTAATATGCCAGTTGATGTCTTTAGTGGAGCTCTTCAGTATCCTTTGTTTCCTCATAAACTGTTTTCATTTAAGTGGACAGATTAGAATCTCTTCAAGTGCAGCTGAACCAAGTGTTGAATGCACCTGTAGGTGAGTCAGAAGCCTAAACATTCAAAGCTATTAAGAGTTGTTTGTTTACAGAACAAAATGTGTTGGGGCAAGTATGCAGCTTTTCCCAAGGCTTTTTGTCTTGTGTAGAACTGGAAAGTTAAGCTTCTCTATCTAGTGATGTATCTGTGTATTATGACTATTTTGTTAACCAAGGAAGTCCAACTGGGTGTAGTGCCCCTTTTCAGTGGAGGTCAGAGAAGAAGAGCTCCATTGGTACAGTATTGTACAAGTTGCAGTGTAAATTAACACAGGTAGATTAAAGATTACTGTCATCTTTGATGTTACATTATTAGAAAGTGAGAAACAGTAGCATGTCAAATTGGTTCACATTATAGAAAAGCATTTTAAATAATGTGTTCCCGCTGGTACAATCATAGTATCATGTTGCAATGGAATTTGTTACATACAAGTATTTACAGTGGAACATCAATAAACATGGATATGTATGAGTAAACATATAGATACCTGAATTAAAGTGGGAGTTAGACAACTTATTCAGGTTTCAAAAAAGGCTAAGTGCACCCTTAGTGCACCCTTAAGAGGGTAGAGTAGTAAATAGTGAATTAATGGCAGAACAATGTTAGTTGAAGATAGTGTTATCAAGAAATGATAGTCTAAAAGTAGTAAGATAGCAGTAGTTACTGGAGACTTAAACTGTATACATTTTATTTACATGTGAGTCTTTACTATTTATTACTAAAGCCTATTTCTTTTTGGTGGTGGTTGGGGGGAGTGTAGAAAGGGAGAAGTTGCATTTAAGCTGAGAAGTTGCATTTAAGCTGTCTAGCCAAGCTTCAGTGGAAGAGGACTGTTGGGTAACTTGAGTTTAGACACATTGTCACTTACACAGATAGATGAATAAGGGATACTTAAATGGATGCTTTGTGAAGGCCTGTTTATGAAAATGGATCTTTTCAGTATCCCAGTAGTGACTGGGAGAAAAGAAGATGCAGCTGATTGCCACTTTAATTCTTGTTTTCCCTTGGTTAAATGGTTGTTAGACCATTGGAGGCTGGAGTCTGTGAGACATATACACTGTAGTTTTCAGAGTAGTTTCTCATGTGAGACCTTATCAAGAGTCTTTGACAGATCAAGAATAGGAAGGAAACTATGTAGCCGTTGTTTCTATTAAAGTTGATGGCATTTTCAGTATCTAGGAGGCAGTAGTGCTGTGATTTGTCCCAAATCCAGGATGGGTAGGAGAGAGGATACCGTTATCTGTGAGTTGTAACAATTGAATGTGAATGCATTTTTTCAAAGAATTTTGAGAGGGAGGAAGATAGTAATTGGCCTGTAGTGTGTTAGTGTTGATTGCTTTACATGATGTCTTTAGCTTTATTGTTTCCAGTGTATCAGTTTGTAAGTTATACTACATTAATGGGATACTTTATTTCTGAGATAAGAAGCAATAACTTGGATATATTTATTTTGAGTAGGAAGCTGATAAATGTGTGAACCAAAAATGAGCACTAGTAGTAGAGAAGTATTCAGTAAACTGAACGGTATAGAGGCTAATCCTTTTGACTGTATGGTTTCCTATTTCTAATCTAGCAGGACATATAACAATTTTTTAAATTTCTCAGTAATAAAGGCCACAGGACACTACACCTCAGAATTTGTCTGTCTTTGAACAAATTTTAATGTGTGTTGTCATTCTGCTTTTCAGTGAATTCCAATTATTCAAGGACATTCCATTGAACAGAATAAAAAAAACACAGCCCTGGATGAAGTTGGGGGTGGGGTCCCATATTTGCATTAGCCCCTGCACACCCTTAACTAATATAACCTATTCTTACATTGCAGAGCCTCAAAGTAAGTTTGCTGATGTATGCATTTAATGGATGGGCTTGATCTGTCAGACACCACCAAAAATATTTTTAAAACAGGAAATTAATATGATGGGTTAAACAGTTCAAGACTGCAAAAGATTATAGTATGAAATACTTAAAAACTACTGCAAATGGGATCTTTAGAAGAAGGTAGGAGCAAATTACAAAGAAAAACATGGAATTTGTGGGAAAAATACATGCAGACGAGAATGTGGTTTAGAAGAAGGCAGGATTTATTACTGAGCTGTGTAATGTTTGACTGACGGTGACTTGCTAGATTATAAGTGATGTAATGTTTGCAAGTAAAATTATGTCAGTATGGTTTTTCATTTATATGAATGTTTGATTGCCTATGTCATAAGTGCTACATTAATAAAGATGTTTCTTGTTTAATAAAAAAGTGATAAAAGCCATAAAAAATAAAATAAAACTGCACCTTGTCATAAGGGCCTCAAATAATAAATGCTGTGAGTAAGTTGCTGTGTGTAGTCTAATGTGAAATTTTGTATGCGTAGTCATTAGAAAATTATTATATCATGGTATCTGGGTATTAATAGTAATCCATTGGAGTGCATATTAAGGTGGAGTTGACCTTTATTACAAATAAGTGAGTGGACAAGCAAGTAGTCTGTACAGATTTTTGGTGAGGGAAGTGGATAAGATGGATGTAGTATAGAGTATGTATATTTGAGACCATGCATGTGCATCTGTGGAGTAGGTAAGAATATGGAGAAAACATGGTGTAGGGTATTGAGAACAAGCCTGAAGTCTACCTTGAGGTAAGTTGAGGAGGACAGAAATGTTGCTAGATGAAGGAAACTGTTGAGGTGGAGAGGATAGGGATAGTGGTGGAATGCCTTAAAGATGGTGTGGGACAGAGAAAACAGAATTCAGAACAAAAGAGAAGGCTAATAGTGATTATGAGAGTTAAAGCAGAAGAGATAATAATGGTGATCTCTGCCTTATAGCTGCAGAGTTAGAGATCTGGTTTTGACCTCTAGTCACTGTCTGTGTGTAGCTTTTTATTTTTAATGTTTATTCAGGCCTTAATATACTTATTTGGCTGTGAAATAGCACAACAAAAATATTTTATATGATTATTGTAATGCATTTTCCAGTTTTCGGTCACAAGGATTATTCAACATTATCTTTTACTAAAAAATATGCCATCCTTAGAGAAGGAGCTTACAAGACAGAGAGAAAAAAATATGTGAGATCTGCAGGTTTGCAAAAATGGACAGTTTTCTTGAAAATGTTACAAAAAGGCAGTGCATTTTACACAGAACCCCACTGGTAATCCAGGGTTAAAAACTAGACGTAATATAAAGAGGAAAAGCAATACCAAGTAACCTGGACCTTTTATCCTTCACCAGACAGAGTATTCTAATAATTTTACAATGTATTATGCCTCTTCCACCTGTGAAACAGATTTAGAAAAAGAAACATGTCTAACTTTTAAATGGAACACTACAGACTTTACAACCCCTGTAGTGAATGTCACCAAGAGGTTCACAAACATAAAGCAAAGCATGGGCACCCGTCAACTGTTCCAGAAAATAATGAATCGATAAGTGAACAAGTACGTTTTGATGATTCTGACCATTTGGTGTACAATCTATATTCATACAATTTTAGTGACCATGAATTAAAGCTACTTAATAAAGGTTTAAATGTTGTTCTCTCCTTTTTTATGCCCACAAATCAATTTGTTAAAATGTGAAATTGTAGAAAAATAAATCTGAAACTTTTCTTTCAAAATTGGGCTGCAGATAACAGAATGACACTGAATGTTATGAATTCAAGTTTGGTAAGTACAATTTCTGTTCTCCACCTAACAGAACAGTGTCTGATTTTGAAAAAGCAATTTTGATCGATTTACATTTCAGTTTCAATTATACTAGAAGAGAGGACAGTTTAACAGTGCAGGAGCAGCACAGTTTTATAAGTATTACAAAACAGCAAAACGTTTGTTATTTCTACAGCTGAAAAGAGGGTAGCATTGTAACACGCAACGTAAATGACTGCATTCAGGAAATTAATTCGCAACTACAGGGTGGTAGATTCTACAAAAAAATGTTGATGGATCCCACATCAGGTTTCAAGAAATAAATTGGTTTATTTACAAATACATCTGTAAAAGAAGTCATCATCGCTGCCAGAGTTATACAACCATTTCTTTTCCTGGGAAAGAAATCACTTGGCCATCCTCATGTGTTTGCCCCTTTTCTCACTGTATTGCAATCCCAGAGTTAGTATATTAAGTTAGAGGGGGTATGGGGGGGGGCAAAGACCCCCACGTTGGTATGTTTTAAACTGTGTGTGTGTGTTTGTGCTAGAGGTTTCTTTCCCAGGGAAAGAAAACGCTGTTTTGAGCATTCGCTCATTACGTGTCGACCAAGAGGTGTTTGCTGAAACACCTCTTTGGTCTTTTAGTATAGACCCAAATAAAGATCATGAAATGCCTCCTGGCAGGCAGATTGCTTTGGGACATGACTGACAGAACCCTTGTCTAAATTTCTGGTCCAGTTATTGTTACCATTACTTACAACAGTTAGAGCAAGAATCAGTGATTTTACCAAATGTTTACAGCTAATAGATGAAATACAAATAGATACTAATTAATACATTTGCATACTAGATGTAAAATCTCTGAACACAAATATATTGCACTAGGCAAATATAGAGACTGTTGAATATTGGATGTAGAAAACAGAAAACAGCCCAGCGTTCAGTACATTTCTTTTTGTTTACTGTAACTTGTTCTCACCAAAAATGTTTTCTGTTCAACCAGGAATGTTTCCAACAGGTTTGAGGGACTTTTGTTTTCACCAATTTGTGTAAACCTTTCTGTTGGGGGTATTTTGGACCTGTACACTAACTTATGATTTAAGCCACAATGTGTTCATCTATGTGATGGACATGTTAGGAAGATACCCTTTATTTGAATCAGAAAAATAGGGCATAGAATTTACATTCAGCTAGAGTTTACAGAAGATTTTTTTTTTAACATTATTGGAAACAAATGATGTTCTTCATCTCACATTGCTGCAGTCCTAACACTTGGGTAGTCCGCTGTCCCTCGGTCGGCCCGAATATCAGAGTATAAGGCATTTGACTGACATCAGAACGCGAGGGTACAAATGCGCATGACCGGCGTCATATCCTCTTTTTGCCGCATGGTCGTGCTCTGAAATTTGGAGTTTCAGACGAAGTCAGAGTTGGTTAATATTTTGTTTTTTCTGCCTCAGTGGTTTACGGATGTCAGAAAAAGTGAATAACTGTATTTCTTGTGGGAAACAGATACCGCATAGGGATTACCATAATTTGTGTATACCTTGTTTGGGACCTGAGCACGATGTTGTTGGGTGTCGCTTTTGTGCTAGGTTCAATAAAAGGTTGGATTGTGCCAGGTTGGTCTTTGGGCGGTATGCCGCCGGATGCTCCGGCTTCCTCAAAGAAGCGCAAGGACAAGGCAGTTAAACCTAGGTTAGGACGCCGGTTCTTCAGTGGAACCTCTGGAGTCCCAGGGAGAAACTTTGATTTTACAGGATGTGGCCTCCCAGGAGGCAGGTCAGGCTGTAGGGGCTTCTCAGATAACTGTACCCTCCCTTCCTAAGGGGGTCTAGGCCCTCTTCTGCTTCCAAGGCTTCTCCTAGAGGCAGGTCTAGTTTAGCTTCTGTGGGTGTCACTCCTAGTTCTTCAGGTTCTGTGCCCAAGAAGCACATGCTTAAAATGGCAGAAGATTTAATTAATTTAATTAGAGGCTCTATGCCCCTCCTGATAAGAGGCCTAGGATGGAACCAGTGTTGGGGGATTATGAGCAGGCTTCGGATGTGTCTGAGTCTTTGGCTGAAGACTTGCAGGAGTATTCTCATTATTCTGATTCTGATGTGGATGATTCTACTCCTTCTGCTTCTCCTCCTGAGGATTTTTCTTTTTCAGAGACCCTGCACTCCATGAGAGAGCATTTTAAATGGGAAGGGCAGGACTTCTCTGATTCCAGGAAAAGGCTTAGGGAATTTTGTTTTACCCAGCATAGGCCTTTGGCTATACCTCCTGTTCTGAATGTGGTGGAAGATGTGTTTGCAGAGGCTTCTCTTAATCCTGATTCTTTGCCTCCTGCTCCTGTTAAACCAGATAGGTATTACAGGGTGCCTGAAGCTCATAAGTATCTTTTTAAGAGTCCTAGGGCAGACCCAGAAACTGTTAGTCAGGGGCCTAAGGGTGTTAAGGCTTCTGTTGTCAAGAATCCGGTTCCTGCAGATAAAGAGGCCAGGGCCTTGGATAGATGGGGAAAGAAAGTTTATACTACTTCCACTCTTGCCATGAGAGCTTTGAATTGCCAGTTTCACATGTTGAAATATCAAAATTATCTCCTTTCACAGTTGAAATCTAAGGTTGATGCTCTGGCGGAAGGTATTGATTGTAAAGAGTTACAAGATTTAGTGCATGTTTCTGAACAGGTGGGTAAGCATTCTTTGCAATGTGGTTTTGATGCTGTACAGGCCTCGTCTAGGGTGGCTGCCACTGGGTCAGTTCTTCGCAGGCATGCCTGGCTGAGGGATCAAAATTTATCTGACCATGTTAAAACTAGGATTTTGGATGCCCTTGCAATCTGATGTCTTGTTTGGTTCTCCTGTTGAGGCAGTTTTAAAGAAAATGGAAGACAAGGCTAAGTCTATGCAGACTGTTAAAGATTTTTGCAGGTTCAGCCTCCAAAGTTTAGTAGAAATTGGCCTACTAAGGGTGGGGCGTATCCTTCTTATGATTCCCAGTCTAGGGGTAGATCTAGACGTGGCAGGGGCAGAGGTCAGGGCTCTTTCAGGCTTAGAACAGGGAGTTCTCCTGCACAGTCTTCGGGTGAGGGCAGGGGTCAGTCCTTAAACAGACCCAATGACCTACCTTTTCAGCTGCCAGAACCTTCTCGCCTGGCAGCACCTTTGGGAGGAAGGTTGGCACTTTTCAAAGAAAATTGGAGTTTGATTACCCAAGACAGTTGGGTATTGGATATCATACATCACGGTTACAGGTTTTATTTCCATACCTTGCCTCCTTTCAAAGGCATGCCAGACATTCCTCCTCAACAAAGAATAGAGGCTCACAAGCAAATTTCTCTGTTACTCCAAATATGGGCCATGGTTCCTATGCCAGAAAGGGGCCTAGGATTTTATTCTCGCCTGTTCCGTGTACCAAAAAGGGAACACGAGACCAATTTTGGATTTATCTATCCTCAACACTTATCTGGACATTCCCAAGTTCAAAATGTTGACGTTACAACAGCTTTTACCTCTTCTGGGCAAGGATCACTGGATGGTAACTTTGGATCTCAAAGAGGCTTACCTTCATGTTCCTATCAGCCTAAGTTGCAGCAAGACTGGGACTTCTCACTATCAGTTCTCTGCATTGCCCTTTGGCTTATCTACTGCCCAGAGTATTTACAAAGTTCTGGCTCCAGTGATAGCTTTCTTCAGGCTGAAAGGAATACAAATCTATCCTTATTTGGACGATTGCCTGATTCTGGCTCAAAGAAGGGACGAGCTTCTTCGTCATTTGGAATATGTGATAGCAGTGCTAAGATGCCTGGGGTATTCTGTGAACGAAATAAAGTCCAGTCTAGTACCCTCTCAAGACATGTGCTTTCTGGGTGTAAGACTGAATACAGCATCCCAGATGGCCTTTCTAACCCCGGACAAACAAAAGAATCTTTCCCTTTACTTCCATCATCTATCTCTTCAGTCCTGACTGCAAGGACAGTCCTTCAAGCCTTAGGGTTCATGGCATCTTGTATTCTGGTGCTTCCCAATGCCAAACTGCATATGAGGAAGTTGCAATGGTATCTCAAAAATGTATGGACACAGCACTGCCAGGATTTGGACACTGTCATTCCAATAATACCTTGCATTCAAAAGGAATTTTGTGGTGGGCTCAGGAATGTCACCTAAACAAGAGTCAAATTTTAACGACAGATGCCTCGGACAAAGCTTGGGAGCTCATCTAAACGGAAAGTGGATACAAGACAAGTGGCCTGTCAGACTACAGCATCTACATATCAACTTGAAGGAGATGTTAGCAGTCCAGTTTGCATTAATAGTTCCAGGGCAGGTGTTGATTCTAACAGACAACACAACTGTCATGTGGTACATCAACAAGCAAGGGGAACACATTCTTATCCTCTATGCAGGCAAGCAATGATTCTGTGGGAGACTGCTCTCAGTTTACAACTAAGTCTTCAGGCAAGGTTTCTGCGGAGCACAGAACTCCTTAGCAGATGTGTTAAGCAGACAAATCATGGATCCCCACGGTGGAAACTGGATCTTCATGTATTTCAGAAATTGACAGTGTCCTGGGGAACTCCAGACATAGATCTGTTCGCTTCTCCACTAAACCACCAGCTGCCAAAGTTTTGCACAAAGAGGTTTCATCCCACAGCTTGGAAAGTGGATGCTCTTTCTTTCAGTTGGAAAAATCTTCATGTCCTCTGCCTCTCCTCCCAAAGGTACTTCTGAAGGTCAGACAGGACAAGCCAAGGATGATTTTGATAGCTCCAGATTGGCCTCGACAGCACTGGTACCCATTACTGAGAAGTCTAGCACGGAAGCCTCCATGGCCTTCCTTTGATTCCACATCTGTTGTCCCAGGAGGACAGTCATTTGCTCAATGTCAAACTTCACTCTCTTCAGCTAACAGCCTGGCATATTCTGTTTTAAACCACAGAGGGTCTCAACTTCCACAAGTTTTGAATGTGATTTTGGAAGCTAGAAGGCCTAGTACAAGGAAAGTGAGATAAATGGAAGAGATTTTTGTTTTGGAGTGCAGCTAAGGATTTGGATGTTTCTGAGCCTGATTTAAGTGTGGCTCTTCAATATCTTACTGAGTTGTTAGACAAAGGTTTGTCCTTCTCTTCTATTAAGATTCATGCTGCAGCAATTTCAGCTCACTACGACTGTGACCCACCATTGTTTTCTCATCCTTTGTTCAAGCAATTTCTTAGAGGGCAAAGAATATAAGACCCCGGGCTCCTACATCTCAATTTTGTGTTGGAGAAACTCACTCTACAACCTTTGAGCCTGCAGCTACTGCTGAGTTGAAATATTTGTCATGGAAGACTGCTTTTTGTTGGCCATTACCTCTGCAAGAAGGGTTTCTGAATTGCAGGCCCTTATGGCAGTTGAGCCTTTCTTAATTTTCCATAAGGATAGGGTATCTTAATCCTTCCTTTATGCCTAAAGTGGTTTCTAGTGTGGCTTTAAACCAAACTATTCATTTGCCTACTTTTATGCAAATCCCCAAATAAAGGGGAAAAGATTTTGCACACTTTAGATGTACACAGGCAGTTGCGATATTATTTGGACAGAACTAAAGGGTTCAGACAATCTCAGCAGTTATTAGTTTCTTTTGCTTTGTGCTCTCAGGGCAAGCCAGTGTCAAAACAAACTATTTCTAAGTGGATTGGATTTTGCATTGCTTTCTGTTATTCCCATCATGGCAAAGAGATTCCAGCTGGGATTAGGCCTCATTCCACTAGGGCTACTGCCACTTCAACAGCTTTTTGAGGGGGGTGGCAACTAAGGATATTTTGGAGGCAGCCACTTGGAGTTCAGTGCATACCTTCTCTAGGCATTACCACCTTCCGTTGTACTCTAAATCCAGGGCTGGTTTTGCCACTGCTGTGTTGCAGGGCATTTTGGCAGCTCCTGCTTCATTATAGTTTAGCCATCCTCCCTTACCTCTGCTTTGGGATTCTACCCAAGTGTTAGGACTGCAGCAATGTGAGATGAAGAACATAGTACAGTTTTGTACCTACCATAAATGTAGATGTTCAAGATCCACATTGCTCTCCTTCCCTCTGTAGTTTGAGGTGGTTGTGTGGGTTGGGTTATCCATCTGAGGTATATTGTATATATTGTATATATTGTACATATTTTTGGTGTTAGGCTGGTTGGTTGTTTAGTTGTTGTCTATGGGTTTTGACCTTTCTTTTTAGGGTCTTCTGACATCTGGGGCAAGAAAAGACTGAGGATATGATTTGTACCCTGATGTTCTGATGTCAGTCAAATGCGCCTTGACCGACGTCAGCCTTATACTCTGATATTCGGGCCGACCGAGGGACAGCGGACTACCCAAGTGTTAGGACTGCAGCAATGTGGATCTTCGAACATCTACATTTATGGTAGGTACAAAACTGTACTTTCTGATGGTACTTTAAAAAAAAATCACTTATTTTTGCTGCATGCTGTCATACCCCCACATAATCAGGAACATAACCAAATTGTAGTTTTATAGGACCAAATCATTTATTCACAAGAGTCTGATTATGCACATCGCTCATTGGACCTTGTTAACTATTTCAAAAAGGAGAACTTGCCATATGAAGGATACAAAAAAGTGAAGAAATTTTGCTGACATGACTGAAAGAAGTGAACATATGGAATATCTGTTACGAAAACCGAATAAAAACTTTGGTATCTGTTTCGTTGCATTTGCAACAAAAGCCACATTGTTAATAGAGTGATAACATATTACTGAGGCATTTTATAGCTTGAGCAAGAAATTGGAAATCTTTTTCCTGAAAAAGTGTCAACTTGTCCGTCAGAGAGATTGAACCTTTATGGAGCGTTTTAGTTTTTATAAAAGGGACGCCACAGCAATCAGCACACAACACAACCAACCATTGATCGGACTGTTCCTAAGGACTGCTTTCCATGTGGAAATTACAAGTTTTGGAAACAGATGATCAGAGCAAAATGGTTCACCTCAGCAAACACAAGAAAAATGTTTGAAATTGGGTCCTTTTTTTCCTGCACAAGTGAATGGGCAGTCTGTTTAGCAGTCTATACTTGCTCAGCCTTTTTTGTGGTAAGACATCCTGAATGTAAAAGCATCAGAAGTCTGAGCATGTTAATGACATAAAATGAGAGAGAGTACCATGAAACATGCTGTATACATTTACTGATAAAGATAGAATCGAAAAAACACCTTCTTACAGCAGCAGCAACTCCCAGGATGTGCTAATGTAGAGAGCAGAAGTAGATTCTAATGCTTAGAGGCCTTTTTTAATCCAGGACTAAATGAATGTCTGTAATTACTTTTGTAATGGACACTGTTCAAGATTTGTAGTTTTGCATGTGTTTTTGCAGTACACTTTTTTTTTCTTACACATACATATATATATATATATATATATATATATATATATGTGTGTGTGTCTGTGTGTGTGTGTGTATATATATATATATATATATATATATATATATATATATATATATATATATATATATATCCTCCCCGTGGTTGGGTGGGCATTCAAAAGACGTGTAAATGGGCGTGCCTTCGTTGAAGGTTGAACGTCGAGCTGGCACCTCGGCGTTCGTGAAAATCTACTGCCAATCATTAGAGGACTGGAGTTCCGCTGTGGCAACCCCTAACCGGGAAAAGCCGAAAGACAACAACATATATATATATATATATATATATTTATCAAATGCTTTCATATATATATATATATATATATATATATATATATATGTGTGTGTGTGTACGTTTATTCTGTTATCAAATAGAAATAATATACTTGTATGAATCTACATTAATACCATAGAATGACTTGATTAACTGACTTTTCTCTAACAAGTGATCAGAATTTTCATTTTCAGGACTGAATGTTATTTTATGACTAGATGGTGCCAAAAGTTAAATAATTGCATATAAAATAAGAAGAATGCCTTTTGAGAAAAGTGGTCATATTTATATATACTATATAAAAATGTGTTTTTTTAGCGTTTGTCATGAATTCTCAGAACAAATTAAAGTAAAGTAGGCAAACACTGTAAACACTAAAAAGGAGCTACTGAAGCCACTAGCAGTAGTCCAAAACACGCTGGTACTTAACGTATAAGCAGTTTATTAAAACAGATGTTTTCGTCACTCCTCTCGAGCAACTTCTTCAGAAAGTAAGAACAGTTACACAAATGTAGTCGTATTTAAAAAATCCGCCTCTGAGCAGCATGATTGTATAACCAATCAGCTTGATTAAGATACAAGCATAAGTAAAATTTAAAGCACCACAGGTTGAATTATCAGTGTGCACGAACACAAAACAAATAACCTATGTAATAAAAAAATAAAATTATGAAAATATACAATGAACTAAGGATTTAATCTATAACAAAGTTACTATAAACTCTTCATTAAAGTAAACTGATCTTTATAAGGTTATATTAAACGTGTAAATGTATATACAAAGTGTGTATATATAACAGTATGCAAAGGTTACTAAACCAAGATGCACTTAAACCAATACAGCCACATACTTATATCATTTGAAACTGGTTTCACTGTCTCAAATAACTCTTTAGTTTATCATGAATTCTCCATATTATGAAGTTTGTATACAAATATTGTTATCAACATCTGTGTTAACTCTGAATGTTTTGATGATGTACCTGTTTCACATACATTTAAATGTTTTTATCACAATTGCATAAGCAGATTGTTTATTCTGTTGGTACTGAGAAAATATTTTTTAATTTCTAAACCGGTTTACCAGTTCATCCATGTTTCATCAATAAATTAGCGGATATTACCGTACAGTGGTCTTTAATTTCTGAAGTGCTCAGGTGCTGTAATATTTATTTATCTTTGAGAAAGACTGGAATAAAACGCTTTTCAGCGGAGGCATGGGGAGAAAAGCTCCACATTTAACACCAGTTTAGAGATATACATAAGATACAGTTACATGATATCAGAAGGAATACAAATTATAGTTAAATGCACATGCATGTGAGGAAATAATTTTACAGTAACTTACATAATCACCATTTAGAAGCGGAGCAAGTACATAACTTGCATAGGTATATACAGTGTTGAACATTCATTAGAAGTAGGCACAGGCTTGTGTTTGGCAGAGAGGTATAACATTGAAAAGTATACTGTAATATTGCCTATAATTTTTAGCAATTAACATAATGAAAAAAAGGCAACTTAACTATGGAAATATTAGGGGAGAGGTATTTGATAATAAAGCATAGTATGATATATTAGTAGTAGATCAACTATGAAAATATCATTACATTCAAGATTGAGTAGTGAAATAATTAAGAAAGTGAGAATGTGGGGCTTCTTTGGCTGTTACAAGGAGTATTATTTTTGGATAGATGAGGAAAGAGTATGTGAAAAAAAGTATGACAGAAGAGGGACAGTGAGATAATGGTTGACCTAATTAGCTAGAAGAAATTGAGTCTTTTTAACTTTGACACTGTGATTGATATGATTTATGTAAACAAAGTTACTTCTTGTGGTTAAGTGAGTGTCTTTTTGGCCTGATGGAAAAAAAGAAGGAAGTGGAAAAAATAAGCTTTTGAAGAAAGAGAGAGCAGGGGTGGCCAAAAAAAATTATTCGAGCCGAGAACTGAGCAGTGGCAGAGATAATTTTTGCTTATATTGTTTTAATAGCAACTTGAAGGTATTTTTCTTGTCTGTCTGTTTTACATACCTACTGATGTAACAAATTCTTCTAATGTCAAGCTGAAGGTACTACTGTTGAGTGCTAGGAGTCTTAACAAGAAACTGTACTCCCTGGAAGCTCTCCTTGCCCTGGAGAATGCTGATGTCTGTGCAGTTACAGAGATGTGGTTCAAGGCTGTGGAAAGCATCCCATCAGTGTAAGGCTGCAGTGCCTATCACACATTCAGACCACCCTCTGAAAAGAAAAAAAATGAAAGGAGTAAGTATTTCCATTTACATAAAAAACAACCACACCTCTAGATTTGGTCAATCAGGATGATTCACTTGAGCTATTCCATGTCCAGCCAACTGTAGGCAAAATCTCTGACCAAATGTTCGCTAGCTACAGGCCCCCAACCACGAACCTTGAAAAACAATATGCATACCTGAAGTTACTAGAATCACTTACTATTTAGCCTAACACATGAATGATATTACTACTCCTCCATAAACTGGGAAACATACACAACCACTAACATGTAGGCTGAGAGATTCCTGGACTTTGGCAATGAAATGCTCACAGCTGGTCTTCACACCCATTAGGGGCTCAGATATCCTTGATGTAGTACTGACAAGTATGGGGGAGCATTGCACCCCCCTCCCCACTGTAATGTCATTGGTAAGATCGAATCATAAATCGGTCTCCTTTGAAATAAATGAAATGACAAAACCCCCATCAAACCTTAAAACCCTAAAGAATTTTTCCAAGGCAAATTGCTTTCTGTTACTTGGAAACGTAGGTAAGTTTTAAAGCTCCCTCTAACCCTGAAAACATGGAAGCTTCTGCAGAAGTGTACACAAATGCCCTGTACAACCACATTAACAACTGCATAGAAATGTCAGTACCTGACCAAACTAAACCCAGCTCTAGCTGAAAAAACAAGCCACCCTGGTGGAACCCTGGCATGAACAGACTATACAACAGAAGGAAGAAATTTGTGTAGAAGTAAGTGGGAGGGTGCACAACAGAGAAAAAAAAATCCCTCATTAGTCTCAACAGGTAAATCAAAAAACTAGTCAAGTCTTCAAAAGCTAAATTCGAGACTAAAATAGCCTGTCATGCAAAGGATAACCATAAAGCATTTTTTTATTTATGTCCAAAATCTTGAGGGAAACACTCAATAATGTGCTGGATTGGCTGTAGATGGCACTACCTATAGTCAGCCTGAAGAAATAGCAAACCTGCTGGCCAGTAAATTCAGTTCCCATTTCGCCATGCCCCCTACCATTCCTTTGCCTGTTATCACAAAAGAAAAAGTCATCACTGCACTCTCTAAAGCTATAAACACGGCATCAGTCGACCCTGACAGAATCCCAGGGTGCCTGGTAAATGGTTTATAACATGACCTAGCAGACCCACTCAGATCTCTATGTAACCACACTTGCCCAACAGGCTTTGTTCCAGTGAAGTAGAGGGCAGCAGCAGTCATTTTGCTGCACAAAGAGGGGGAACCATGAACTGACCCAGGAAATTACTGACCTACAAGTCCGACTAGCCTCATATGCAAGGCTATGGAAAGGATAATCATGGACCTGATTAGCAACAACATAGGAAATCTCCAAACTCTTGACCCAACCCAGTTTGGCTTCGTCAAGGGCAGGTCTTGCCTGCTCAATCTGGTGGACTTTGAGAAGGTCACCAAGGCTATGATTGAGGGTAAGAATGTGCATACCACCTACCTTGACCTGGCCAAGGCATTTGACACAGTGCCCTGCTTGGGTGCCCTAGATAAACTCATAAAATTGGGAGTAAACCTCTATGTTACCAAATGGATAGCCAAATGGCTCACATGACGCATGCTGCTAGAGTGGAGGAATCCACATCCAGCAAGAGGCCAGTCACCAGTGGAGTACCACAGGGCTCAGCACTGGATTCCTTCCTGTTTGGGATATACTTCTCAGATGTCAAGGCAATTGTAGATGGCCTTTGGCTGGCCAAATTTGCTAATGACTGCAAGTTGGGAGCAATCCTTAATTCTCCACATGATGTTAATATCCTTCAGAAAGGTCTGAAGCAGACTAGTGATTGGTGTCAGAGCCATGGCCTCAAACTAAATATGAATAAGTGCATACTAATAATACCCTTTGAGAAATCAAATGCTCCTGCAAATTACAACATTGATAGTACCCCCTAAGAGTTGATGCACTGGTGAGAGTTCTGGGTACTCTGATAGTAATCTGAACTTTGATCATCACATGTCCACGGTGGTGAAGAAATCCTTCTGTGTGGCTCAGCTTATAGGTAAGGGCATGGCATCCAGATCTAAGGATGTAATAGTACTACTGTACTCGACCCTCATCAGACCAATAATCGAGTGCAATGCACCCCTGTGCATCACCAGGCACCTACAACATTGAGTATCCTCAGAGGTTTCTCAGTAAAGGAGTACAGGGTATAACCAACATGTCATATGCAGACCAGTTAAAAGCCCTCTAACTGTATTTGGTTTCCTACTGATTGATGTAAATATTGCATATTTGCAAAACTAACTGCATGAGGGTTACCTGCTCCAAAGATGTAAACTTGATCTCTGACATGAAAAGATTATGCTGGAGAGACAGATATGTGTCCTAGAGATTGCCCCTTCTCTGGAATAAGCTTCTTATTCATGTAAAGTAGAGCCCTTCCCTGACCATCTTCAGGTGCAATCTGAGACAGTGGAAAGGAAGTTGGGCTGGTGTCCTTGTCCCTTCTGGACAGAGGAAGTCTGAAAAAATTGTCAAAACCCTGCTTGCTGACCCTTGTTATTTTTCTCCTAGGGATAGAAAATGGGTGAAATCTGGGTAAAACTGGCTAGGCTTGTAAGGGCTCTTGAGCCATTAGCCTAGTAATCTCGTATGAAGCTGTGACTTTGTAGCAGGATACTGTTCCAATTTTTAGTGAGTTGGTAGGAGTGTAGGAGAACCCCAGGGAGTTGCTTGTTTTGGACATGTAGAAAAGTGATTTGTTAATTGACCGTAGTAGTCTAGAACTGGAGTAAGGTTAGAGCATATGTTTCAATGATGGTCATTTTCCAAGGGAATTAAGTTGTTGACCGTCTTAAGTTGTGAGTACGATAGTGTTTTTTGCTTTGCATATTTTCTCCATGTTGTGTGGATTTCTTCTCTGTGCCTTCTAACAGTATACTGGCTGCTTTGCTAAACTGAAGTGTGTGTGTTTGTGTATGTGCATGCGTATCTGTGTATATAAAGGTAGCTATCTTTCTATCTATCAAAGTGTTTTTCTCGTCTGTGTGTCCCAAGGCTGAAAAGGGTCTCAAGATCACTTCACTTAGTTAAGAAGCAAATAAATGAAACAGTATTTAATTGGGATGAAAGGAAGAAAGGCTGTTGTGGTGGAAATGTTCAGAATGAGATTTTTGTTGGTTGAAGGCAGAAAAGATGTTAATATGGGAGATGAAATACAAGAAGAATTAAAAGTTAATAACTTAGCGGTAATAGAGGAAAATAGAATGGAATAGTAAACATCTGTTTAAGGTATCTCGGTCTCTTTTACAAAGTAAGTAGAACATGTTGGAGGGATAGGTTTATATTGCAGAGAATACCACTTCTATAGAACTGTTGTCCACTGTATAAAGTACTTATTTTACTCTTTTTTTAGATATAATTTGGATGAATAACGTTAAATTCATCCCAGGTTTAGCACCCCTGTCCCTCATGAATAGAGGAAATTTGTAAATGTCCCAATATATCCTTGTTCGGCCCATTTCTGGGTTATTTGTATGCAAAATATAAGAGGTAAAAACTACCATCAAAATGCAAGTCCAGGTTTTTTGAGATCCCCATGGATCAAAATAGTAATAAGTACCTGTGAACCTTAGTAGTAGTACGTGTGAAGAAAAATTAAATGTCAGTTGATTGATTACACTGTTATCGAGTTTTGATTGATAAAAGACAAATGAGTGAAACAGTTTCTGCTGAACCTTGTTGGTATTTTTTTTTTTTTTTTTTTTTTTTTTTTGCAGGGAGCATGTCCTCCCACATATCCCTGAACTTAACTATATACCTACCTAGTCCTTGCACAATAATAGAGAAAGAAAACTCCGGTGCCCGTGAAAGATATTGCACTCTTTTTTCATTCAGCACTTTATAATAGTGTTGTCAATCGAATGACAGGCATCCAAACTAAGGTATAGGGTAATGATTGTCTGATTTTTATGAGAAGCTGCACAAATGTAGAGGGGAACAAAGGAACAGAGTAGAGAGAGGGAGTAGGAAAAGGAGGCTAGAGTAGTGGGTGTGGCGTAGCTCTAAGCAGAGAAGTGGGAATACTTTGGAGTGAAGGAGCTCATAAAGTACAGGGGAAAATGTAATGATAGACACTTGCTGAAAACTTACAGGTAGATAAGGTAAATTGAAGCCAGGAATTTGAGAAATATTTTAATGGTGTCAGATTGGAAGCATAAACTGCTGACATTTATTTTAAAGGCAAAGATAGTGGTGTTAGCAAAGGATGTTGAGGCATTCCTCTTTGCTGAGACTGATTTGCAAAATTCTGTCTGATTTTTTGCTTGTAAAATTTTTGGTTTCTGGTAAATCACTGAGAATTACAGTCAATAAATAATGCCAGACATTAGAGTTTTATACTTTGTTCAGAAGATGCATGTTGATATAAAACTTTTTGATCTGATGATGTCAATTTTCATTCATTCCTCAACTAATGGGTTCGGATGCGATCCTCTGAACCTACTCAGCTGGTACACTAGCTCGTGGCCTCCAAAAACTCTTGAGCTCCTTCCCTACCCTTAATCCACCAATCCCTAACATCCCTCAAATCTCATTTGCCTCTTTCACGTCTAGACATGGTTGCCTTCAGCTCTCAAGTATAGAGTGGGAGAGGAGTCTTTTTTGGCATATTTCTTACTAAAAACTATTTACTTAATTTTTAATTATATTTTAAAGTTATTACTACTGATATCCTTATATGTCTTGCACCTTCGTGTGTACCTTTTCCTACCATTGTTGGTAGGCGTAGCCTTCTTTCCGTACACATTCTACAGTGTTTATTCCTTTTCCTTACCATTGTTGGTAATTTTCTGGCCCTTTTTACAAATGTACTGTATATCTTCACATGCCATTGTTGATATCTAACCTTTTCTCTTCTTTCTAGTAAAAAAAAAAAAAAAAAGTAGTTTAGTGATCATCTTATTATGGTTTTTCAGAATGTCCGAAAAAGCAGTATTTAAAAAAAATGTGATGTGTGGGCACAAGTTGCCATATTCTGATTTCCATAATCTTTATATATATATTTCTTGGGCCCAGATGATTTACAACAGGATTGCAGCGTCTGTCATGGGTTTAACTCCCAAGCAGTGTCTGACAGGAAAAATAAATTGATTTTGATTTACAATCGTATAACTACAATCAAACATTGTTGTAAACTCCTGTATGTACTATTGGAACTTTTTGTAACCTTTTGTAACTACCTATGTTTATTCCCCCGGCCTCCCCTGAAAAATGGACAAATGGACATGTGTCTTTCCCAGTCAAACAATGTAAATAAAATAAAATAAAAATAAAATAAATTTTGAAAGGCTTGCTGCCATGTTCCTTCTCTGAAGCCATTACTGAGGCTCACTCCCCCAAACACAAAACTAGAGACCATACAAAAGGTCTAAACCTTCTGAGTCTTCAGGCTGTTCCTTCTCAGAACCTAAAAAGAGAAATTGGATATGAAATTGCTCATGGTCTTACCCTCATCGGATTCGATCAAGCCTGTACCGGATCCTACACCCTCTGATCCTAAACACTTACCGGGGACCACTTATTCTCTTCATCTGGATCCAGTCCCATCCAGAGTACCTTCTCCCTTTTTAGAGAGGTCTCCATCCCTAGCATCGTCGTGTTCCTCCAGAAGTCTCACTGAAGCAGATGTAGAGAAGATGATGAGGAAATTCTTCAGTGCCCAAATTCAGATGGGAGTTCTTACAGCTCTTCCCTTTCAGTTCATGAGGTCTGATCATCAACTACTCCACCAATTACAGCTCCTTGTGTAATCCAACCTGTTGCTTTAGAGTCCTCATATTCGAGCGTTCTGGGTCCATCTGGTTTGGATCAGAAGAAAACACATTGGATCTGAATACTGCTTTGAGTATACCAGCTCCGACATGCTCGGAGCCGGATGACTCTTGGAGCCCAAGCATACCTGTCGGATCCGGGAGGTTGGAGTCAATGCCGAGGTTTTGGAGCTGTCTCTTTCTCTCAGAGTTTTAGT
Organism: Protopterus annectens; assembly: GCF_019279795.1. Taxonomy (NCBI): domain Eukaryota; kingdom Metazoa; phylum Chordata; order Ceratodontiformes; family Protopteridae; genus Protopterus; species Protopterus annectens. The sequence continues at coordinate 881,302,405 of NC_056745.1, forward strand.
ACTGGACAGCTCAGCTCTGATTTCTGCCTCAGGCGGGTTGTTCTCAGAGCGGAGGGAGGTGATTGGCCAGAAACTTGTTTCTCAGCTCCGTTGTCTTCCTTCTCTCCAAAGTGATCTGTCTTTGAGGTTATGAAGAGATTGTTCTCTGCTCCGACAGGACAGATGGGTCCTATCCCCTTGGATCCAACCTCTACTTCTCAGATGACTTTGTACCTTAAGCCTCAACATTCTACCCCACAGGGACAGCCAGCTCAAAGCTTCCAGACTACCCAGCAGGGTATCCTAATCTCTTCTGATTTTTCACTGGACCAACCCACTGAGAAACTCCCTAGGAAGAGAAAGTGCAAGAGGAGGCACTTGGACTCTTCTCAAAAGTCAGTCACTGAGGATACTGATTTCAATGAAGGAGAGAGGTCCCCAAAATCACCACCTGATGACTTCTCATTTGGAGACATTCTTGAGATCGTTAAACAGAAGGGTGTCTGGTCTTCCCAAGAAGAATTAGTATTTCTGAAAGCCTTTGGAGCTGTCCTGTCTACCTCCTGGGTTACTCTGCCTGCCGATGAGCTCATTGATTTGGTCTCTAGGTCGGAGTGGAAGGAACCGGATATGGTTGAGCCACTCCCCAAGAGACCAGACCTGATTTTGGCTCCACCAGTAGGAAGGGAATTTTGGAGTAAAGGGGTGCCAGTAGATGCCATGGTCCTGGCGGCAGCTAAAAAAGGGAACATGCAGAATAGAGTTCCACTGCCCATCCTCCTAACAGAGAGTCCAGGGTGATTGACAGATTTGAGAAGCGTGTTTATGCTTCAGCGACTTTTGCACTCAGGTCGCTGAACTATCTGGCACATTTCATAAGACTTCAAAGAGATTTGATTAAAGAACTATCGAAATCTCCTTCTGGAACCAAAACTACTGAAGCTCAATCTTCAGTAGTCTCTCAGTTGGTTACCTTACAAGCTATGTCTAACTTGTCCATGAGGCTTATTTTGCATGCTGCAGAAGACACCTCAAGGGCTGCAGGTTCTGGTATTTTCATCAGGAGGCATGCCTGGCTGCGCCTGTGTGATTTTGTGAAGCCCTTCAAGTCCTCCTTCATCAGTGCTCCTTTTGATGGCACTTCTTTGTTTGGCCCAACAGTGAAATACATAATTTCCATGTGTGAGAAAGATGGAGAAACCCTCTCTGCAGTGGGCATATGTTTTTTGACCCCTCAAAGGACCTTTTCCAGGAATCAAGATGGAGGTTGAAAAATGAGGTTCAAAAAGTCCCAGAGTCCTTTCCAGGACACACATGGAAATAATTCCCCTCCGAGGAAAAGGCGGGAGCTGTAATGGAAGACAATGCCCCCATGGCAGAGGAGGCACTCAAAACCAGTGGTCTAGAGATTCCTTTTCTGACAGACTCTTTCAGCATTCCTGAAAGGAGGCCCAGTTGCTCACCTCTGGAGGCAGTCGTGGGTCACTTATCTCTGCACCAGAGAGCCTGGCTAGATATAACAAAAGACATTTGGGTGCAGAGAATTATTTCCAGAGGTTATATAATTCCCTTTTCCCTATCACCTCCATTGTTAACAAAATTTCCCAATGTTCCACCCAGTCGGAGGAAAGCAGCAGCACTCATCATCTTCTTTCGGCTCTTCCCGTTAGGGGTCGCCACAGCGGATCATCTGTTTCCATTTCTTCCTGTCCTGTGCATGATGCTCTTTCACACCAACCACCTGCATGTCCTCTCTCACCACATCCATAAACCTCATCTTAGGCGTTCCTCTTTTCTTCTTACCTGGCAGCTCCATCCTTGGCATCCTTTTCCCAATATACTCAGCATCCCTCCTCAGCACATGTCCGAACCAATGCAGTCTTGCCTCTCTTGCTTTGTCTCCAAACTGTCCAACCTGAGCTGACCCTCTAATATACTGATTCCTAATCCTGTCCATCCTAGTCACACCCAGTGCAAATCTTAACATCTTTAACTCTGCCACATCCAGCTCTGACTCCTGCCTTTTCGACAATGCTACCGTCTCCAACCCATATAACATAGCTGGTCTCACTACCCTCTTGTAGACCTTCCCTTTCACTCTTATTGGTACCCGTCTGTCACAAATCACTCCTGACACTCTTCTCCACCCATTCCACCCTGCCTGTACTCTCTTCTTCACCTCTCTTCCACACTCACCATTACTCTGAACTGTTGATCCCAAGTACTTAAACTCATCCACCTTTACCAACTCTACTCCCTGCATCCTCACCATTCCTCTACCCTCCCTCCCTCTCATTTACACACATATATTCTGTTTTAGCCCTGCTGACCTTCATTCCTCTCCTCTCTAAAGCATATTTCCACCTCTCCAGGGTCTCCTCAACATGGTCCCTACTCTCACTACATATCACAATGTCATCTGCAAACATCATAGTCCATGGGGCCTCCTGTCTAATCTCATCTGTCAACCTGTCCATCACCACTGCAAATAAGAAAGGGCTCAGAGCTGATCCTTGATGTAATCCCACCTCCACCTTAAACGTATCTGTCACTCCCACCGCAGTCCTCACCAATGTCACACTACCCTTGTACATATCCTGTACCACTCTTGCATACTTCTCTGCCACTCCCGACTTCCTCATACAATACCACATCTCCTCTCTAGGCACCCTGTCATATGCTTTCTCTAAGTCCACAAAGACACAATACAACTCCTTCTGATCTTCTCTGTATTTCTCCAACAACACTGTCAGAACAAATATTGCATCTGTAGTGCTCTTTCCTGGCATGAAACCATACTGCTGATCACTAATCATCCCCTCCCTTCTTAACCTAGCTTCCACTACTCTTTCCCATAACTTCAAGCTGTGACTGATCAAGTTTATCCCTCTGTAATTACTGCAGCAGCAGCAGCAGCACTAAAAATTCAAAAGCTGCTAAGAAAGAGAGTCATCCAAAAGTCCCACCAGACCAGATAGAATCCAGAACTTATTCAAGATTATTTTAGTGCCAAAGAAAATGGGGCTGAAGACCAATTTTGGATCTCAGTGTATTGAACAAGTCAGTTCAACACACAGAGTTCTGGATGGTCATGGTTCAGTCCATTCTACCCTTTCCATGCAAGGATGACTTCATGTTGTGCTCGATAGACATTCAGGATGCATATTATCACATAAAGATGAACAGACGATACAGAAGGTATTTATGCTTCTGGCTGGGAGCCAGTCACTATCAGTTCAGACCACTGCCCTTCAGACTCACCACAGCCCCCGAGGGTGTTCCCCAAGTGCATGGCTGTGGTAGCAGCAGCTCACTTGAGACTGCATGGATTCCAGGAGTTTCCATATTTAGATGACTGGCTCATTACCACCTCGACCAGGCATCGACTGATAGAAGCAGACATCAGGTGCTACAGACTTGTTCACATCTTGGAATAACCATAAATTACAAGTCTCACTTACAACCAACCAGACATTAGAATTCGTAGGAGCAGTGTTCAACAGAATGTCTAGCTTCTCTTCCACTATCAAGAGTGCAAATGGTAAGGATGCAGGTCAGGAAAATAATTTGCAGTACCAGAATTTCAGCCCAATTGATTCTGCAAGCCCTGGGGTCAATGTCAGTGTCATTAATTTTAGTTCCTTAAATGAGATTCCACATTAGAATTCTGCGATAGATGCTAGCAATACAGTGCCAATACTGTCTCAGTCCATGTCAGCAAAGATAAAAATAACTCAAGCTTGCAAAATATACCTTTGCTGATGGATGTAATCATAACAGATGCTTACAAGGCCACCGTTTTGTCCTCCCTCAGCCCAAGGCCATAGTGACCACGGACACTTCCTAGATTGGGTGGGAGGGAGGCATTTTCTGGCAAAAACAGTCCAAGGCACTTGGTCCCTCGAAGAAGCCAATTTGCACATCAGTGTAATGGATAGGAGAGCAGAACAATTGCAGTCCAACCAGACACTGTGTCAGTAGTTTGGTACATCAACAAACAAGGGGGAACCAGATCTTATCTCCTGTGTTGAGAAGCCCTCAGAGTGTGGTAATGGACAATATCTTCCAACCGGTTTCTAATAGCAACACGTATTCCTGGGAAGTCCCAAATGATAATAGACATACTGAACAGGCCCATCTTACTACCTCACAAGTGGTCTCTCAACAACAAAGTGACGGAAATGATTTTCTGAGAGTGGGGCCAGCCTTGCTGTGATCTTTTTGCCTTTCCCCTCAATGACAAATGCAGCAGCTGTTTTGCTCTTATTGCCCCTCCGGGGGAATCACTGAGGGATACTCTACTCCATGATTGACCCCCCAGTCTTCTGTATGCTTACCCTCCAACTCCCCTAATTCCCAAATTCTTGCAGAAAGCAGCCCAGCTGAAGAGCAAAGTCATCCTTATTGCATCATACTGGCCTTAACAGATTTGGTTTCCCTTCCTGCAGTCTTACCTACAATATCCACCTTGAGATTCTGGATTCAACTTCAGACCTTCTGTCCCACCCAACAGGCATGGTTCACCCGGATAGCTCAAGCCTCAAACTAACAGGGTGGTTTCTACAAGTCCTTTAGTAGACAAGACAACCAATGCTCTCTTCCCCTCTCTGTTCCACACTTTTATCTTTCCATGAACCTTCTACTAGGAAACTCTACAGAAGTAAATGGAAAAGGTTCGTTTATTGCGCAGAACAAAATCAAATTGACCCCTTCTCAACTCCAGTTCAATCAGTTCTAGAATTTTTGGCAAGTCTATGTAATGGAGGTGCTAGTTCCTCAACTATAAAAGTCCAGCTTGCAGCAATTTGTAACTTTCATGTTGGATATTAAAATTGTTCACTGGCTTCCACTAAGCTGTGCAAAGCCTTTCCAAGAGGAACTCTAGTGCTAAGACCCCCTTATAAAGACCTCACTCTACCAGTGGGATTTAAATTTGGTACTGAGAGCCTTAATTCATTTTCCCTTTCAACCGGCAGCTAAATATGATCTTAAATTCCTTACCTGGAAAACTTTCTTTCTAGTTCCAATTACATCTGCTAGAAGAATTTCAGAACTTCAAGCTTCATCTTCTAAGCCTCCATACATGATTTTTCATAAGGATAGAGTCATGTTATGTACCAGTGCTTTTTTCTTCCTAAGGTGGTGTCAGAATCTAACATCAGCCAATCCAGTAACTTGCCAGTATTATTCCCAAAATTTGAAAATAAAGGGGAATATATTCTGCATTTACTGGATGTCTACAGACACACACATTTCTGCCTACACAGAACTAAAGAAATTAGAAAGACAGATCAGCTGTTTATCTCCTTTGCACATAATAAATGGATAAATCTGTTACAAAGGTAACTCTAGCTAGATGGCTGACTGATTTCATTTCATTTGTCTATAACAAGTTGAATTTACCTTTACCAAAACCTTTAAAAGCTCATTCAACCAGATATATGGCAACTTCTTCTGTGTTCCAGTCTAGAGCTTCTATGTACGATATATGTGCAGCTGCATCATACTTTTATCACTCATTACAAAGTAGGTCTGGTGTCGAGGGGAATAGCAAACTTTGGCAGAACTGTACTCAGGAGTATCCTTCCTTAGAGTTTACCCAGGATTTTAGGTTCATAGGTAGGTACTAGGCTATCATTCCAAAGGTATTTATAAGCCTAGCCAGAATGTGTTGGCCTTCGCTGCCTCCTTAAATTAGTTCCCTGTGCCTCTGTCCAGCAGAGCCACTGAAGTGATCCCCGGGGTAAACTTTCTGTAGCTATGTAGCTGTGGACTCTGTCCCATTAGTTGAGGAATGAATGAAAATTGACCATCAAATAAGGAAGTTATGTACTCACCATAATGTTCCATCTGTGTTGTCTAGTTTCATTCTTCCTCCCCGCCCACCAACCCCCATCCTATTTTAATGACTGACTTCTGGAGGAGCGAGAGGCTTCAAGGACACAAATGTCCTTTGTGTTGAGCTCCAGAAAGGACATATTATATTAGCCTTCCTGTCAAGCAGCAAACAAGATCTGAGGGATATTGGAGATTGGTGCATTATGGGTAGGGAAGGAGCTTGAGAGTTTTTGGAGGCCATGAGCTAGTTTAATGGCCGAGTCAAATCCAAGGATCGGATCTGAACCCATTAGTTGAGAAAGAATGGAAATAGACAACAGAGATGGAACGTTATGGAGTACATAACTTTTTCTTTTAACGTGTTAAGTGAATTAGAGTAATATTTCAAATGTTAATTAAAACATGTATTTGATTTGGGAGCGTTTGTCCTCCTATCATGTCTAGTTATATCCAGAATTCTTTGTTAAAGGCATTGAGATATAGTTGAGCAGGGCCTTTAATATTATAACAGAGGTTCAGGCTAATGAAAATTAGGAGGCCTCAAATTCATGCAACTCTTAAATTAAAAGAAAACAAGATGCAGAAGCAATTGGGACTTTTTTAAACTTTTTTTTTTTTTGTTCTCAGTACCTACCAACCATCTGCTCTTCTACCACTATGGTCTGTATGTACTGCTCCTTCCTTGCTTGGCAAGAGCTATCTTCAGCCCTTTCATTCTCACTGGGAAGAGCTGATTGTAAGGCTGTCATCCAAGCATCCATTAGATTACTACCCCATCTCACACTTGTCAGTAGTGTTCAAGGAGAAGGCATGTAATGGGATCACAATGCAATTATCCATGTCTTTTTGTCCAGCCTAACCATGGCCCAGGTCTCCCTTGCATTGACAATGCTGGTGTGATCTTGGTCTCCTCTAGTGTTGAAACCATGGAACTGTGCCTGAGCAAGTGTCGTGCTCCAGTTCCCTCTCCCATGTTGTAAATCTTTTGCTCTTCTTGTAAAAATGCTAGTTCTTCACTCTCCTCTTCCTCCTGGCTTATTTGAAAATCTGAGAAGTGGCAGTGTGTGTATTATAGCTGTTGAATTTTCCATGTCCATATTAGTGACATCCTAGTTTTAAAAGTGTAGAACTGAAGCTGTTCTTGTTTTCTTTATTTTAATGTTTTACAAATATATGTCTGTAGCAAAAATTTAAATAAAAATATGTAAAATAAGAACTAGGACAAGGCAATGCTATGTCTAGAAATGAGAGAGGTTTATGATTCTTTTCTGTAAGGAATGATGATATTGGTTTTAAGTGCTTCATCCTTGTCTTTTAAATAATCCTTTGCTATCTCTTTGTTCAACTTTTAAATATTTTATTCATTGTGGGCTAATGAATAAGTAAATATACATCTTGTTCGACACACTGCCAAGGATATAAATTTGTAAAATTTTCAGTTTCATCCAGACATTTGCACACCTGAAGCATTCTACTTAATGAAAAACTTACTGTTAATTTACCTTTAAGCAGGTACTACATAAGATTTAGCCCCCCATCAAAAACTGCAGAAGATCCATAGCGGATGTAATTAGGACCCATCCAGAGAGCCCTGTCAAATTTCACTAGCAAAATTTGAGTAGCAGTTTGCTTAAACACTTGATCTGAAGTAGTTAACTTCATTTGATCATCAACATGTGGGTTTCAGATCTGATACGGATCCGAGCCGGCAGCTTCCCAAGCTAAAGATCTGAGCTCCAAGCTCCTCCCCCTTACTCATACTACACTGCAACCTCCTTCCAACCCTCAGATCTCGTTTGCCGCCGCTTCGCCAAGACGTGATTTCTGAGCTCCAGGCAGGTAGAGTGGGATTTTTGATCTAACTTTAGCTGTGCGCTTTGTCAGTGTGTGTGAGTGGTTTCGTTTTTCCCTTCCTTCTCCCTTGGGTTTACCGTAAAAAAAAAAAAAAAAAGAAAGTTTAAAGTTATAAACTTTACCCCAGTGTAGGCCTCCCCTTCCCACCCTTGGTATGTATGTGTGTGCGTGCACATGTTGCTAGTTAGCCTTGGCTAGTTGTAGGGTGGCTATGTTGGATTCTCAAAAGCCGACCTTTTCTAAATGCACAGTGTGTGGCCATAAGCTGTCGCCGGCTGATGGTCATACTCTGTGTGTGGTATATTTAGGGGTTCCCCACCTTAATTCGGGCTGCAAGATCTGTGCAGCCTTTAACCCTTGGGCTCTGCGGGATCGCAGGGCCAAGTTGATTCTGGCTGGTCTTCTCCCAGTGGAATCGGCGGCTTCTTCAGCCATGGCTTTGGCTGTACAAGCTTCTGGTCCTCCTCCCCTGTCTGGGACTCGCACTCCCACTTCAAAACAGGGCGACAGAGAGGTCAGGAAGGAGAAGCACAAAGAGAAAGACACGGAAAGAGAAAGAGAGAGCTAGAGACAAGGAGAGGGTTCACAAGAGACCAGCGGACTCTGATCCATCGGCCCCTCCTGCCAAAGTGGTCTCCACGCCTGAAAAAGTTCCTAGGCCATCTTCTCCTCAGCTTCGTTCTACAAGATTCTCCCTGCAGCTGGAGGAAGAGGCTCTGCCACTTCGAGGTCGTCCTCACATCAACCCTCCCAGCCGGTGTCAGTGACATCCTCCAGATCCACGAGAAGCCCCTCTGAAGCTGACATGGACCGGATGATGAGAAGGTTCTTGCAGACTCAATTGCAGATGGGAGTGTTGCTGGCTCCCCCTCCCACAGGAGTGGGGAGTTAGTCTCCGATGTTCGCTCCGATAGCTCCTTCGATCCATCCCCGGATTTCGGAGTCCCTGGATCCGAGGGGGTCGGCGCCGATGGTTCCTCCAACCTCGACACTGGCCATGCCCTCGAGATTGTCGGATCCTATGTCGGATCCGAGCTGTCGGAGCCGAGATCTGGGCGTTGCATCCGAGGTGATGTGTGTCGTCAGCTTCATTGTGGTTGGGACATACCATCCCTCTTGGTTTGGCTGTTCTGGGCTTGGCTCCGATCCCCTCATCGGATCCGAGGGGCATGGCTACTTGTTCCACCAGTTTCAGGAATCCGGTTCCCCTTCGGCCTTTGATGTTGTGGAGAGGGTACTCTCAGGAGGATCGTGACCCCTCACTCTTTCCTCGGAGTCCGCCCCTGCTCCCTCGCAGTTGAGTATGTCTTCTGTCATCCATTCCTCCCCGGGGCAGCCTGTGTTTGATACCCCCCCAGACAGTTCCCCTCAAGGAATATGATACTGTTTGTGAGCCCTCCCCGGAGAGTCCCCCCTGAGGAGGTCCCTCGTAAATGCCAGTGCAAGAGGAGGCACATAGACACTCCCGAGTCTCTCACTGAGGATACCGACTTGGAGGAAGGGGATGACTCCCCCAGATCGCCCCCCGAAGACATCTCCTTCGGAGACATAATGGAAATTCTCCACCAGAGGGGAGGCTGTTACGCCCAAAAGCCTTCCTTGGACGAGTCGGTATTTCTGGAGGCGTTCAACACAGGCCCATCTACCTCTTGGGTGTCTACCCAGCTGATCCTCTAGTGGACCTCATTACCACCAGAGCTTGGAAGGAACCGGACACTGTAGAGCCAATACCAAAATGGCCAGATAAAGTGTTGAGCCCTCCTACTGACAAGCCTGCATGGAGTAAGGATTCCCCAGTTGATGCCATGATAGTGGCAGTGGCCACCAAAAAGGAACTGGCCCAGGACAGTTCCTCGGTCCATCCTCCAGATAAGGAGTCTAGGGTGATGGATCATCTCGGAAAGCGGACGTATGCTTCAGCTACCTTTGTCATAAGGGCACTGAACTATATGGCCCACATGATTAGACTTCAGTACGACCTTGTGAAAGAGTACACGGAGTCTCCCTCAGAGTCTATTTCGGCCGAGGATAAACATTCATTCTCTGCTCGTATGGCCACTCTTAAATCAGTTACTAATATGTCCATGCATTTACTCTCTCACGCCACCAAGGGAGCCACTAGGGTGGCCGGGTCTAATATTGCCATGAGGTGTCATGCCTGGCTCCGGCTTTGCGATTTTTCAGAACTTTTCAAGGCATCCTTCGCGAATGTCCCTTTTGACGGTTCAACCCTGTTCGGGAAGACAGTCTGAGACAAGCTAGTCCAGAATGAGAAGGACAGGAAGACGCTGTCGGCCGTCGGATCCGCTTCTCCAGTCCTCAAAGGTCCTTTTCCAGGAACTAGCGAGGGCAGAAGAAGTTGTGGTTCCGGAAGTCTCAGCATTTCAGGAATGCTCCGGACTCCTTTTCCCCTAGAGGCAGGGGGGACAAGGTGGACGCTGGCCCAGAGGTAGAGGAGGACCGAAGAACCTTGGGTCACAGGAACCTTTTTTTTATTGACCCACGCAGCAGCCCTGAGGGGTTGCCTGACTGCTCCACTCTGGAGGCAGACAGGGAGCGTTTTTTGAAGCACCTAGCTCAATATGGGAGTCCATAACATCAGACTGCTGGGTGCTTCGAATAATATCCAGAAGTTATTCCATTCCCTTCATAAACAGTCCCTTAACCACAAGGCGCCTCCCGGACATCCCACCCACACAAAGGGAGGTGGCAGCTTTGGAAATAGAGAAGTTGCTAGGCAAAAGAGTAATCCAGCCGGTTCCCCCAGACCAGTCCAGATCAGGCATCTATTCCAGGTTCTTTTTGGTGCCAAAAAAAGACGGGGGACTTGAGGTCGATTCTCGACCTATCCACGATGAACCTTTCTGTTGCCAAGGAGAAGTTCCGGATGGTCACATTACAATCATCCTGCTGTTCTTGCCAGGGGAAGACTGGATGTGCTCAGTAAACCTCAAGGATGCGTACTACCATATCCTGATGGACAGGCGATCCAGGAGGTTTCTCTGCTTTCGGCTCCAGTTCGGGGTCCTACCCTTCGGTCTCACCACAGCCCCCAGGGTGTTTACCAAGGTCATGGCAGTTGCAGCTGCCCACCTGAGGCTTCAGGGCATTCTGGTCTTCCCGTACCTGATCGATTGGCTCCTCACTACCCCCACCAGGCTTCAACTTATGCAAGCCAGAAATTCCTTCCTTCAGTTATCAAACCTACTGGGTATTACAGTAAACCTTACAAAGTCCTTAATTCATCCTGTTCAGATTCTGGACTTCATAGGGGCAAGAATAGATTCTCTTCAGGCCAGGATATTTTTGACCCCAGACAGACTTCGGAACCTGACCCTTCATGTCTTGGCACTTCTTCAGACTCCTTCACCCCCAGCAGAGTTGGTCCTGAGAGCCTTAAGTTCCATGAGAGCAGTTATAAATCTGGTTCCTTGTGCATGTCTGCATATGAGAGTGTTACAGTGGATGTTACAAGTTCAGTGGTCTCTGTTATACCAGCCCCTAGACTCCCTGATTCCTCTAAGCAAGGTGTGCAAAGCTTCTATCATGTGGTGGCTTCAATCCCAGGATCTCAGAGTAGAACACCCCTTTGTTATGCCTCCGCCCCAAGCCACGGTGACCACGGATGCCTCCCGTCTTGGGTGGGGGGAGCATTGCTCGGGCAGGACTGTTCAAGGCACGTGGACTCCAAACGAGATCGTTCTCCATATCAATGTTCTGGAGATAAGAGCATTCCTTTTAGTGTTGCCAGCCCCTCATGCTTCTCTTCCTCTGGTAACTGTTGCAATTCGGTCAGACAAAATGTCAGTGGTCTGGTATATCAACAAACAGGGGGAACCAGGTCCTACCCACTTTGTCGAGAGGCCATGAGAGTGTGGCGATCTCCACTAACCATTTTCTGATAACGCACATCCCGGGTCAGTCCAACATTTTGGTGGGCAAACTGAGCTGGACTATCCTTTTGGCCTTACGAGTGGTCTCTGAACCCTTATGTAGCGGAACAGATCTTCCTTAAGTGGGGTCCGCCTTGCTGCAATCTCTTTGCATTGCTGTCCAACGCGAAGTGCAGCGAGATTTTCTCTCTGATTCCCCCGCAGGGGGAAACCCCCAGAGACGCTCTTGTCCATGCTTGGCTACCTGGTCTTCTTTATGCATACCCCCAGCTTCCTCTCATGACAAAATTCTTACAGAAAGCTCGGCAGTTGGGGAGCAGGATTATCCTCATAGCCCCATTCTGGCCTCGTCAGATTTGATTTCCCTGCCTACGGTCTCATCTAGTAGCCCCGCCCTGGATATTGGATCCCATACCAGATCTCATTCATCATCCCTCAGGAATTCCTCCTCCGAATCTGGACAGCCTCAAGCTTACTGCTTTTTTGCTCCAGTTCCATTAATTGCCAGGACTCCCGGTCTCTCTTCCCCTGTTAAGTCCATTCTGGTGGCAGCATACAAGTCCTCTACCAGGAAGGTGTACCGTAGTAAATGGAAGCGTTTTTCCATTTGGGCTTCTCAGAGAAATTTGGATCCTTTTACCACTCCTGTTCCAGCGGTATTAGATTTTTTTTGTCTCAAATTTTCCAGCAGGGGGCCAGGTCTTCCACGGTGAAAGTCCAGCAGGCAGCTGTATCCCATTTTCATGTAGGAGAAAATTCAGATTCTCTAGCTGCTGCCAGAATTTGTAAGACCTTTATCAAAGGTACTTTTTTACTGAGACCACCTCCTATTAAGCATCCTTCTCCTCCATAGGATTTGACCTTGGTTCTTCAGGCCTTAGTTGCGCCTACATTCAAACCCGCATCAGTTGATTTGAAATTCTTGTCGTGGAAAACAGCTTTTCTGGTGGCTATCACTTCAGCCAGAAGAGTGTTGGAGCTTCAAGTCTTATGTATGAAAGCCCCGTACTTAGTTTTTCATAAGGATAGGGTGTCTCTCAGGACTAACCCTTCTTTCCTTCCTAATGTTGCTTCGGAGTCAAACATTAATCAGTCTATTAATCTCCTAGTATTCCCTAACTTTCAAAATGAAGGGGAATACAAGCTTCATTTGCTGGATGTTCACAGACAGTTACGCTTTTATTTACATAGGTCTAAACCCTTCCGTAAGTCTGATCAGCTTTTTGTTTCCTTTGCCAAACCATTTTTGGGGAAACCAGTTTCAAAGGTGACTCTTGCTAGATGGATCTGTCTGCATTTTGCAGGCATACAAGGAACATGGATTTACCAGAACCAGCCAGGATTCATGCTCATTCTACTCGTTCTATGGCTACTTCTGCTGTATTTTGGTCCAGAGTTTCCCTGGATGACATTTGTTCAGCGGCTACCTGGACTTCCTGTTACACTTTTATTACTCATTATAAGTTGGACATGGTGTCTAGAGGAAGGGCTTATTTTGGTTCTGCAGTGCTCCTGAATATACTTCCTTAAGGGCCTCCCAAGATTTTTGATAGCTGGGGACTCTGTCCCACAGTTTGATGATCAAATGAAGTTAACTACTTCAGATAAAGAAGTTATGTACTCACCATAACATTCCATCTGAGTAGTTAGACTTCATTTGTCAGCAACCTTCCCTCCCTCCTTCCCCCTGACCTTGGTGGTTTGTCTGTTTTTGGGCTCAGTGTCCTGGGTTTGGTGAGCCTAGTTTATGTATTCAGGTCAGGGCATATCTCTTGGGTCGATGTGTGTCACACTGTGGGTGGCAAACTCAATATGAGGGTTGGAAGGAGGTTGCAGTGTAGTATGGGTAAGGGGGAGGAGCTTGGATCTTTAGCTTGGGAAGCTGCCGGCTTGGATCCGTATCGGATCCAAAACCCACATGTTGCTGACAAATGAAGTCTTAACTACTTAGGTGGAACGTTATGGTGAGTACATAACTTCTTTTTTCCCCAGGGGAAATTTGAATAACTTGCTTGATACCTTAATAAAGATTTGCAAATATATTTAGTAAGACATTTGTCTCCTTTTATGTTTTTTTATTGTTTTGTCCAGTTCATGTCTGCTGTGAGACCTCTGCTGCTTTGTTTTCATGCATTTTTTTCTTATGCACAATTTTCAAAAGGGTTCAAAAGTTTTTCTGTCAGCAAGTTGAGTATAATTGGTGCTGGTAAAATCTGAGGCTGAAGTCGAACTATGTAGCAGCCCCAACCCATGTAGAGACTTGGATGAGGCATCCTAAGGTGTCATGATTTAGTGTAGAAGAAACATGTAGAATGGCCGTAGTTCGGATTTGATAGCTAATGTACAACCACAGATGATCAGTAGAATGAAGGCCTGTCTCAGAAAGTACATATTCTTGGTGGGAAGGTGTGAAAAACATGGTAATTACTCACCAGTTCTTTGGCACAGAAGAACAAAAACCCTGAATATGACATAGGTGACCCAGGGTTAATTAGTTATCCAAATGCAGGAGGAGAGCTGGCCAAGGGAAAAGAGAGAGAGAGAACTGATGAGGTTGAGCCTGCCCACTTATCTCTGCAGAGGCAAGTTGGAGGCACATGTCCAGGATGTTGACCCATGTTAAATCCATGATGAATTCCGGAAATTACCAGAGCTGCTTTGCCTTCAAGGGCCAGAACATTTGAGAGGCCTTATATAGAAGCAGGAAACATGCCCCTTGTTTGCATCCATTGCAAGTCAAGTACTGATTATTTCGACATCTGGCATGAATTTTCACACAGCACAAAGTTTTAGGTTTCATGAAATATATCAAAGTCTGGTGTGTGTGTGTGTGTGTGTGTGTGTGTAGGTTTACATACAAGTGTATACATCCATCATCCTCAACCCCTTTTTCCCCATTTTGCACATGGGGTCGAGATGTCACTTCAACGGTGACGATCATCTTGAGCCACGGTTTACACCATCAGGTGGCTAGCCCTGCCTCGGTATTTTATCCATGCCACTCTCTTGCACACACTCACACCTACGGCCAATTTAGAGTGTCCAGTTCACCTATTGCATGTCTTTGGAATGTGGGAGGAAATGCAGACTCTGCACAGAAGGCAACCCACCCGAGAATCAAACTGGAGAACCTCTTGCTGTGAGGCAATAACACTAACTGCTGCACCACCACGACCACCCATATAAGTGTTTACACACACGCATATATTTGTTTTACAGATTGCAAAATGTAACTGAGATTACTATTTCATAAACATAATATGGTTTTGTTGCATACAGACAGAAGAAATAGTCATTTCCAGATAATCATTTGGAATGCAAAAACAAATTAAAATACTTTTAAGCATAGTCTCATACAGCTGGAACACAGTCTCCCTTAGCAAATCTTTCTGGCCTTCTCAGCAACTCTCTCCCTTTTTGTTTTCCTTCTGTCTGTCTGTCCGTCTCTCTCTCTCTGATGTGTAGTGCTTTACCTAGAACTGCTGCTTCTGGCACAGGCTACCCTTGCAAGATGGGCCAGTGAATCTCAACTGGCTGAATTTAACTCTCATTTTCATATGCCACTGACTGGCTTCATTAAGCGACAAAGCTGTAAGAACCTGTCCTAGTTAATATAACAAGAGGCAAAATTTATTTGTAGCATTTTTCCACAGAGTAGACAGTAGTAAAACCTCCCACCACACTGCTGTGATGCACTCCCAGTAAATGTTGATAAGTAGAGAACATGAGCAGCTATGACATGCTAGTTAGCAGTGACATAGTGCAAAAGTATTTAAATCCAAAAAACAAATTTAACAGAACTTTATCTCAGTTGTAAGAAAAATAAAATTGACATTGGAGATCTTTTCCACCCAAGGTACCAACAGAAAGTTTTCCAAGGAAAACTGTCTACTCCTAAGTGCTATATTTGCAAGCTTCAGATCCCCAGTTAACTCGGTTGAATATGTGGAACTGTACAGCACCACTGTATACCAACATGTAAATGGCAGCATAGATGCAGCTGTATCATGTAAGAACAAGCAAGTTGGAATCCCCAGAAACCCACCCCACCCTCCTTCATGGAAACATGTCAACATGCTTTACAGTAAAAGGAAGAGAATTTTTGCGAAAAGTAAGAAGAGTAATTTTCAGAATGATAGAGCCCTTGTCATTGAGTTTAATAAAATCCACCAAAGCCAAGTTTGAGGCTAAAGTAGCCTTCCAAACCTTCGACCGTCACAAGGCCTTTTTCAGTTATGTTCGTAATCTCAAATGCATAATGCCGCAGTACACTGATTTGATTGTGGACATTGTTACCTACACTAAGGCTGAAGATATAATTAACTACAGGCAATAAATTCAGCTCAAACTTTACCACTGTCTCACCTCCATCTGTCCCACATTATGTACATGAAATCTACTTTCCCCATTATCACACAAGACCAAGACCTGCATACGCTATTAAAAGCTAAAAATGCGATACTGATGGGTCCTGACAATATCTCTTGGATGCTTCTTAAATAGCATAAAGTGTGATTTAGCCATCACACTCCCATCACTGTTCAACCTTCATACTCTTACTTTTGTACCAAGTGAATGGAGAGCAGCTACAGTCACTCCCCTGCATAAGTTAGGACCATCTACAGACTCGGGCAGTTACAGTCCCTTAAGTTTTACTAGCCTAATATGCAAAGCAAAGCCATGGAAAGGCTTCTCATGGAACTAATCAGTAAGGACATTGGGAACCTCCAAATGAAAAAAACACCAACACACCACTCTTCAAATCCAAAAAACATCCACGAAAAAGGAGGAAGGAAAAAATCAGCTTTCAGGATGTATAAATCACATTTATTGATCCAAACGTTCTGGTACCTCGGCAGTTCGCCTTCAGTGGAACAGTTCCAATTACATCACATCCCTCATATATAACAACATCATCCAATTAATCACAATCAATTAACCATCAAGTGCATTTTCTTAAAGCTCAAACACACAAATATCAATAAATACTTCAAATTTTTAACTAATAAATTAAACAACTCCAGTGGGACTCAAACCCACAAGTAAACCATGCTGAAAACACGTTGTTTATACATATACTCTAAATTCAATATTATGCTCTATACTTCCAACATATTAATTTATCATTTGTTCATTAAATATACAATATTAAATACATATAAAGCACAATACTAGTTACTAGCAACATTATAAATATTATAAATATAATATAATATTATATTATTATGGCCTACGATATTGTTGAATAAATATAAAAGAAAAACAAATAATAATAAACTGTCAGCCTATTCCAGCATCCAAATTCATCCCTCTAGGATGTATAGTATGATAGTTAAAAATCATCTTATGTTCCAACCTATTCAATTCATTCTTAAAATTCCCTTCTAATGAGTGTGGTCTAGCCAGAACACTGAAGTTGAATCCATCAATTTCACAGTTATGTATAGTGGCAAAATGAAAAGCCACTGGGCTATCCATATTTTTTCTCCTAATATCCCCAAAATGTTCTAGAATGTGAATTTTTACTTTTCTAGTTGTTTGTCCTATATACCACATAGGTTCTACACAATTACAACCCAAGATGTACACTACCCCAGAGGATGTACAATCAAATTTTTCAAAAGCTACGTATTTTCTACCATTTATTTTCTTCCCATGCATATTATTAACCTTCTCACAGATGGAACAATGTCCACATCTAAACATTCCAACATTCCCATCAGAAGAATATAACAATTTCTTTAAGTTTTTATATCTACTATATGAAAAAGTAACCCTCTTAGGAAATAAGTGTCCGATGGAAACATCATCACTAATCACATGCCATAGCTGTTTGAAAATTTTCTCTATAATTTTTGAAAATTCTGAATACTTAGAAATGAAGAACATTTGTTCTTCATCATCACTAGCCTTGCCTGAATATGCTGTCCTACAAGCCCCTACATTTTTCTTTTTCTGTATTAAATTGTCATAAATCTTACGAAGTGAATCTTCAGAATAACCTCTAGACAACAATCTATCAAACACTTCACCTAACACTTCTTTCCACAAAGTATGGCCAGATGTGTTCCTACAAATTCTCTTGAATTCACTTTCAGGCAAGGCCTTAATGAGATGAGGTGGATGCATGCTGCTTGCATGTAAAAAGTTATTAACGGCTGTGGGTTTTTTAAAATACTGGACCTATCTCAGTTTAGATTCATAAAGGGCAAGATATGAGTAGTTAACCTGGTGGGCTTCTTTGAAAAGGTCACGAAAGCAATGAATAAGGTAAAATGATGCACACCACATACTTGCTGTGGCCAAGGCTTTTGACACAGTGCCCTAATCAGGCATAGTAGAAAAGCTAAATAAAGTGGTAATAAACTTCTACATCACCCACTAGATTGCCAGTTCACTCACAGATAAGACACAGGAGATCAAAACTGGGGAAGCTATCTTCACAAAGAGATCAGTCACCAGTGGAGTTCCCCAAGGTTCTGTGCTGAGACCTCACTGTTTGGCATCTCCTTCTCTGAAGTAAATGGCAATAGCAAAGGGCTTTGGTTAACTACATTTGCAGATGACTGCAAGTTTGCTGCAGTTGTTGAATCCCTAAATGACTTGGCCATCTTGAAAGAAGGTTTGTCTCAAGGAACTTCTGCTAGAATCATGGATTGACACTAACTGCCAAAAGTGGCATTATTGTATGCTTTGGGAAGTCATCTACCCCAGGAAATTACCACATTGACAATATGTCTCTACGAATTGACCCAGTTATTCAGGATTTGGGAACTTCTGTGGATAGTGACCTAACTTTTGACCAACATATGCCTGTTTTCGTAAGAAAGCCCTTCTATGTTGTGCAGCTTATTATGAACAAAAGAATTGTGAGTAGATGTAGAAATATGGCATTGTCCCCCATTTACTCAGCCCCCATTAGGCCAATCATTGAGTAGAATGCCTCCTTTGGCATTTATCTGTCCAGACACAAGTAACAACTAGAACACCCCCAGAGATACCTGCTAAAAGGATTCAAAGCCTCAAAGCCCTGTCACAGTACTTATTATCCTACAGATTGCTAAGAGGTGACCTCTGTATGGCATCAAAATGCATTCTCTGACCCAGTATTGGTAAACCTACTGCACATCACCAAGTCAAATGGCATCAGAAAGACTCAATCCTGGGATCTAAACCTCTTTTGCAACATGAACAGAATGGTTTGGTGGGACAGGTACATCACACAGGATGTTCTGAACAGACTCCCCATCCATGGAAAACAAAGTTCATTCCTGTCTTATGTTCAAGCACAACTTGGATCTACGGATGGATAATAGAAATTTACCCCTGGACTGTCTCTGTTCTGCTAATGGGCATAGGCAGCTCATAAATACTTTATCCCACACTTGGATATAATCAAATTATCTATGGTATAAACCTCAGTTATTCTCAGTAGGGGTAATAAGTTATTATTGACCATGAGATGGGTAAGGGCAATCTAACACCAAAAGGTATAGGTTAATTCAAGTGCCAATAGGGGAGCAGGCTAGGCTTAAAATGGTCACAAGGGCAGCTAACCTAATACTTATCTATGAGCTTATAACTTTTTACTCTATTGTAACTCATGTAGGGTGAAGTAGCAGCAGACATGATAAGGTACATGGGGGGGGGCTATCACTTCCCCTCAATCCTCCAGAATAATTTTAATTTTATATATATATATATATATATATATATATATATATATATATATATATATATATAGTTTATTTTTTAGAAGCACCAGGCAGCAGTCTCCTTCACATGTAATGAATAACATCAGTTATCAGATACAGCTTGTACACCCAGTAGTGGTCAAAGCAGAATTACTTCTCTGGTTTTAAAAGCAGTTGCTTCTACATTAATTCACAAAGTAGCCGATGGTTGTAGTGAAAATTGCTAGCAACAGTGTAATCCTTGTGAAATTAATCTAAATATATTTTTCTCTGTCGTAACTCATTTTGGGTGAAGCAGACATGACATACATTCAAAGGAGGCAGCAACCCCCACCACATCCTCTGCATTAATATTTGAATATTTGTTCATTTTCATTTGGTAAAAGAGTGGGGGATGTAGCTCTCTTTACATGAAATGACAGCAACAGTCCTTGTGTTCAGTTCATACCTATTGTAGTTATAAAAACAACAACAAAAGTACTCCTTTTCATATGATGCCGTCATAAAAACAAAAACCCAGTTGCTTTTACCATTATCTGTCTCATTCCAATGCTACTTGCTTAAGCCTGTTGTACCACAGAAACAGTGGGAGCAACAACAATATCACTGGTGTATTGAAAGTAGACGTAGTAATTAAAAACTCTATAATGGTGTCATTAGGGCTAAGCCATGTTTTTGCATAACAGGATTCATAGTGCACTTCAAAAAGAAAAAAAAAAAAACGCAGGCAACACAGTAAAGTAATGCAGTAAAACTACTCAGATATGAACATATACACTAACGCCTCATGTATTAGCATCAGGCAAACAGCAAGAATCATGTTAAACAGAAGTGGGTTTTGGCTCCTTCTCCTTGACAGTTTCGGTGGGTTGTAACTCTGTTAGGTAAGTTCAGATTGCTGCATATATGTGGTGAACGATATTACAGCACAAGGTATAAAATTAACTCTGTACTTGCTGCATCCAAGCAAATTTATCCAGACAGGCGAGAATCATGTGAGCACTTGTCCTGTTCTTCTTCATGATCTGGTTCTTTGCTCATAACTAAAGTGTCTTAAAGGCATTCATATTTGCAGCGTTGATGTAGTTCACTAAAGTTGTTGTAGTTTACTGTGAGATGCTTGTAATTCATGCCTGGCAACTTCCCAGTACCCCTGTATGCGGCTCTCTGGTTGCAAATGATAGTACTCCCAGGGCGAACATGTGATGTATTTATCAGAATCAATTATGTTAAATATTGTATCACTGTTGCAGTGGCCTGAGCCATTTGGGTTATACCCTGTCCAAGATATGACCAACAAGCCAGCTTAAATTGCTAAGGGTGCCTTCCATATAGACTAACTTCCAAGATCTCAAGCCAGAGGTCTGTATAAAAAGTAATTGGAGCATCAAAAGCTTCAGAGTTTTCTTGCTGATAACGTGCACTTCATTTGTTGACTTCATGAAGCTGATGATCAGCTATTAATCTTTCAGTAACAAACAACAGAAACAGCACACACAGCAAACGGAGTACGGAAACCACACAGGATAAAAAAGTAGGTAACAAAAAAGTCATAAAGTTCAAGTGTGGTCTCCAAATGGCATATAACTCACTTATAAAACTCCAGGAAAGAAATCCAGCATCCAAAATTGATCAGAAAACAGATTTATTCCAGTAAGCGCTTTCACCCTTAGGCTTCTTCAGACTTTACAAGGCAGTAACTACTGAGCAGGTTTAAAAATCTTAAGAGCTCTAGTAATTGGTCGAGCCCAAACCAATCAAAACTAGTCAACCACAGTATCATCATATGAATATATCAGCTAGAGTATAGTTGAAAATTCACATAGAAAAAAAATACAAAGATATAAATCCACATTGACTAGTACAGAAACAGCTATATGTAGGGCAAAAGTTATTACAATCTTAAAATCTCATAGATGGATTCAATAAAACAACATTAAAATAAGCATTTCTCATAAAAAATAACATAGCATATTATATACACAAGCATGAATATATGTCATGCTAGCAGACCTCCCCATACTAACTGAAGTACACAAATACATTAAGATTGCATTCTGGCAAGCATCCGCTATGTATTCGAGTTCCCAAACTTTAAAAATAACAGCTGCCTATGTGTTAAAGCAGAAACATTAAACATTTAAGCACATCGTGTAGACAGTTTCAAAGGGGCTTTAGAGTGAGCCAACTCAAAGGAGCGACTGCACAAACCCGTACAAGTAAACAATCCCGTAACATAGATCACTTACCATATAGAAAAGAAAACAGTAAGTGTATCAAACCAATGGCTGTAATCCAAGATGTAATAAAACAATCCTAAAACTGCTACTATGTGCGATGTACGGCATCCACGCATATACCCAAAACACTTTCTGTTCCTAGACACACACCTGCGCAACGTAATGACGTCGCTGCAGGCGGAGAAAGAAACATGCAGTAATTGTAATGTTTATAGGTCGCCAACAGATGGCAGTGTAGCCTAGTCATTTAAAATGTAAAAAATCTCCATATAACAGCAAAACTACTACATTCAGGCACAGCGAGCCATACACACTCGCAGTGCACCTAACAAAACTCTTCGATTATGGAGCAACAAGTCTAGATGCATATCGGAGACTATGCATCAAGGGGCAACGTATTAAACAAGCCCCATAACTAAACAAAAAGCCTGATCAATAAACAACTGAAATAAAAATGTCAGAACACAGATGTCTACGAACCAAAGGTGACTACTTCTGTACCACAGGCTAGGGTGTCTTCACAATATCTAAACTAGATCGATTAAAATATAAAGACATAATTAAACCCCATACCATACTAAAAAATAGTCTACACCTAAACATGACAGGACAAATGTCCAGGACACCTATGGTGCACCATCCATGGGACTACTGCTACTAAGCTACTGGTTAGAATATCTAACGGGATAAACAATAACTATATGGAGTGTGATGCAGAGACATGAAAACACAATACCTTACAGCAAAAAATCTAAAATTAACATCTACATGAATAATGAATAAATACTCCAAAACGAATAAATAAAATCAATAGAACATGTATATAAAATATATATAAAAGTGTGAAAGGATAAAAATAGAAAAAGAAAAAAGGAGAAAACAGGGATGAAAAAGGAAGAAAAAGGAACAAAAGAGGGAAATATAGGAAGTGCATAACACTATCCAAAAAGACTATGAATTATAATGGTCTACGTAGCCTTCTCTTTCTTAAAATGGGTCTTATCTGAACCTTATCATTCAACCCGGGTGCCTTGTCCGCTCTGCACCTAATAATCCATCTAAGCTCATTCTCTAGAGTGAGGTTGACCAAATCTCCTCCTCTTGCACTATTGGACAAAGCTTGGAGGACACAGAAAACAAATTGATGTCCCGTTCCAAGTGTCATGACATGTTTTGCTAATGCATTATGGGTAGATCCAATACGAATGTGGTATGTATGCTCCCTAATCCGCTCTCTAAGGGACCTGTTGGTTTTCCCTATATAAAAGCAGGGGCACATGGTACATCTAGCCAGATATATCACATTAGTACTACCACAGTCTGTTCCAGTATGTAACTTAAACTCATAATTAGTTACAGGGTGTGTAAAAGTCATTCTATTATCTATGTACATACATTGATTGCAATCACCACATGGTAAGGTGTTATAACCAAGGGTGTCATCAGTAACTATATACCTGGATATCCTAGGGTTACACAGGAGTCTTTTCAAATTCGGTTTGTTCTTAAACACAACTTTGGGTGTAGGTCCTGCTATCGACCCAATTCTGTCATCTAGTAGTAGGATACCCCAGTATTCCTCCAGAATATCCCTTATATACCCTGAATCTCTAGTATAAAACATGGTTATACGAGTAACCTCATCAGATCTAACAGAAGAGGGGTTGCTCACTGCTAGAGGTTCCAGGAAGTACGGTCTAGCTCTACTTGATCTCATCCCATCAACCTCTTTGAGCTGTTGGTCAAATCTACACATATCATATCCCCTAGTTCTAAAACTCTCTCTTAAGAAATCAACTTCATTAAGGTAGCCTTCACTAGATGCATTGAGACGGGAGGCTCTCATAATCTGCCCTTTCATTACGTTATCAAAAACGTACTTGGGGTGCATGCTTCCCCTGCACAAAAAAGTATTTTTATGGCATAACTTCCGATGTATGGACGTATTGAGAAGGCCATTGTCTAACCTATTAATATTGACGTCTAAATAAGATATTCGATCTCTTGAATAAGTGAGTGTAAACTTAAGGAAAGGTGTAGACGTATTAATATACTCATAAAATGCTAGTAAGCTTTCCTCATCACCCTTCCAAATCATAAAAAGGTCGTCTACAAAACGCCTGTATATCCCTACATGTTCCATCAGACTATCATTCCCTAGTATGTATTCCTCCTCCCACTTGGCCATGACGAGATTGGCGTAGCTATTGGCACAAGACGTGCCCATAGCTACGCCATCTCTTTGAAGGTAAAGGTCATCACCAAACAAAAGAAGTTGGATTCCAAGATGGTTTCCAAGAACAGTGCTAAAATATCAATTCTGTCTGAACCATAACTAGATTTCTGACGTAAATAATCAGAAACTTTAGTCACACCTGTATCATTGGGTATCATAGTAAATAAACTAACCACATCCAGTGTCACTAAGAAATATTCTTGTTCTGCTCCCAGAAGTCTAGAATGTTCATATAGTTCTAATAAGAACTGTTTACTGTCCCTAAGGATAATAGGATTCATATCCACTAGGGGGCGTAAATAATACTCTACATATATGGATAAAGGTTCCGTAGCCCAACCTTCACCGGCCACTATAGGTCGCATAGGGGGTTTTACCAGAGATTTATGAACTTTCGGAAGGCCTTGGATAGTAGGTATACGAGGGTTCCTAACCTTGAGGTATTCATAGGTAGCCTCATCTACTATTTTGTTCAGCAACAAATCATCTAGCATATCATAGATCTTAAATACCTTATAGGTGACATCAATCATAGTGGCTCTAACATAGAACTTGGTATCATTCAACATCTCATTCATCCATTCACAATAATCATGTAAGTCCATCATAACAATTGAACCACCCTTATCTGCAGGGCGAAACGCCAAGGTGTTATCAGACTTAAGAAGTTCTAGGGCTTGTTTCTGTTTATAACTCAAATTGTTCTTATATGACATCTTCTTCTTTTCCTCATAGAAATTATAGATATCATTCTCAACCAACTTGTAGAATGTGTCTATAAGAGGATGCAACTGAGGCACATATACACTGTTAGGTTTAAATCGAGGGACACAACTCATAGTCTCTGAGGTCCCAAAGTCGACTTTAAGTTGCAGATTCCTAACAAACAATTTGGTATCCACTATAGAATCTACCAAATTACCTCTAGAACTAGGAATGAAGCTGAGACCTTTTTCTAATACTTGTTTCTCATAACTCGTCAGTGTTCTATGTGAGATATTAAATATCAATGATTCATGGTTCTCTCCCACATTTTCTTCAGGGTCGGCCCTTGTTGGTCCCCTCCCGACCCTTTCCTCTTCTGCCTGCCTCTGCTGGCAGAACGCTGCCGACCTATGTGGGGGTTTTGGGCTATAGGGAAAGGGATACCGGCCTTAGCTCCTAAGTTGTCAAATGAAGTGGAAGGGGGTGCAAGACTATCAGTTTTCCTACGCACCACCTCATGGTTAGTGCTACCCATGACAGTGTTTTTTTCTTTATGTTTGTCTAAACGGCCATTACTGATACTCTTATCAAGACTAGCTGTGGGAGTAGTGTTATGTACATGGCTACTACCAACTGCAGGATCAATACTGTTAAAACCAGATTCATGATCATTCACATTACCATCC
This sequence comes from Protopterus annectens, assembly GCF_019279795.1. Taxonomy (NCBI): domain Eukaryota; kingdom Metazoa; phylum Chordata; order Ceratodontiformes; family Protopteridae; genus Protopterus; species Protopterus annectens. The sequence goes on from NC_056745.1 coordinate 881,327,530, forward strand.
TGTAACACCACATTAGTATGACTATTAACACCGCTATTAACAGACACATCCCCCTCAGTAGTGGGGTATTTAATATTATTATGTTTAGTAGGCCATTCACTTCTTAATTCAGCTGTTTGTCTAGGCCAAGTGAAGACATTACAGTTATTAAAGTCTTTTAAGTCTCTCAATATCTTGTTCTTCTTTTGTTCAAGGAGACGTTTCTCAAACAGCATAACATTGTCCAAGACTCTCTCAAGTCTTGAATCAAGTAAATCACAGGAATAGTTCACTTTAAGTGTATTAAACAAATCATTCACCTGCCCTCTTAATGCATTCTCCTCTGGGCCAAAATAGTCAATCAATAGTTCCATATAACTGAAACTCAGTTCTAAATTGAGTTTCTGCCAACGACATAATAATTCTGGATATCGATTACCTGTAGTGGGCATTTTAGAATCCTGAGACCCTCGCACGATTTTCTTCGCCAAGCAGGCCTCAAAATGTTGTCGCTGCAATTGAAGTTTCTTTAATTTCACTAAATCAGTCTCTAGTCTAGTTAAGTCCTCCGTCAAGTTCAAGGTATCTACACCAACATCACTAGTTACTCCACATTCCAATACTGGTGCATAGTCCAATAGCAGGTTCTCCTTACCACCGACACAAGCATGAAACCTTTTGGTCCTCTGCATTGAGTTGTTCAAAACAACAGGCACATATGGTAGTTCAACATTCTGGTTCAAACTTTCAGCCATCCTCCTCTGCTTGTGTGTTAAAAGTGGATAAGTAACAAACAACAGAAACAGCACACACAGCAAACGGAGTACGGAAACCACACAGGATAAAAAAGTAGGTAACAAAAAAGTCATAAAGTTCAAGTGTGGTCTCCAAATGGCATATAACTCACTTATAAAACTCCAGGAAAGAAATCCAGCATCCAAAATTGATCAGAAAACAGATTTATTCCAGTAAGCGCTTTCACCCTTAGGCTTCTTCAGACTTTACAAGGCAGTAACTACTGAGCAGGTTTAAAAATCTTAAGAGCTCTAGTAATTGGTCGAGCCCAAACCAATCAAAACTAGTCAACCACAGTATCATCATATGAATATATCAGCTAGAGTATAGTTGAAAATTCACATAGAAAAAAAATACAAAGATATAAATCCACATTGACTAGTACAGAAACAGCTATATGTAGGGCAAAAGTTATTACAATCTTAAAATCTCATAGATGGATTCAATAAAACAACATTAAAATAAGCATTTCTCATAAAAAATAACATAGCATATTATATACACAAGCATGAATATATGTCATGCTAGCAGACCTCCCCATACTAACTGAAGTACACAAATACGTTAAGATTGCATTCTGGCAAGCGTCCGCTATGTATTCGAGTTCCCAAACTTTAAAAATAACAGCTGCCTATGTGTTAAAGCAGAAACATTAAACATTTAAGCACATCGTGTAGACAGTTTCAAAGGGGCTTTAGAGTGAGCCAACTCAAAGGAGCGACTGCACAAACCCGTACAAGTAAACAATCCCGTAACATAGATCACTTACCATATAGAAAAGAAAACAGTAAGTGTATCAAACCAATGGCTGTAATCCAAGATGTAATAAAACAATCCTAAAACTGCTACTATGTGCGATGTACGGCATCCACGCATATACCCAAAACACTTTCTGTTCCTAGACACACACCTGCGCAACGTAATGACGTCGCTGCAGGCGGAGAAAGAAACATGCAGTAATTGTAATGTTTATAGGTCGCCAACAGATGGCAGTGTAGCCTAGTCATTTAAAATGTAAAAAATCTCCATATAACAGCAAAACTACTACATTCAGGCACAGCGAGCCATACACACTGCAGTGCACCTAACAAAACTCTTCGATTATGGAGCAACAAGTCTAGATGCATATCGGAGACTATGCATCAAGGGGCAACGTATTAAACAAGCCCCATAACTAAACAAAAAGCCTGATCAATAAACAACTGAAATAAAAATGTCAGAACACAGATGTCTACGAACCAAAGGTGACTACTTCTGTACCACAGGCTAGGGTGTCTTCACAATATCTAAACTAGATCGATTAAAATATAAAGACATAATTAAACCCCATACCATACTAAAAAATAGTCTACACCTAAACATGACAGGACAAATGTCCAGGACACCTATGGTGCACCATCCATGGGACTACTGCTACTAAACTACTGGTTAGAATATCTTAATGTTGCACTAACGGGATAAATAATAACTAGATGGAGTGTGATGCAGAGACATGAAAACACAATACCTTACAGCAAAAAATCTAAATTTAACATCTACATGAATAATGAATAAATACTCCAAAGCGAGTAAATAGAATCAATAAAACATGTATATAAAATATATATAAAAGTGTAAAAGGATAAGGATAGGAAAAGAAAAGAAAAAAAGGGATGAAAAAAGGAAGAAAAAGGAACAAAAGAGGGAAATATAGGAAGTGTATAACACTATCCAAAAAGACTATGGATTATAATGGTCTACGTAGCCTTCTCTTTCTTAAAATGGGTCTTATCTGAACCTTATCATTCAACCCGGGTGCCTTGTCCGCTCTGCGTTGATGTAGTTCACTAAAGTTGTTGTAGTTTACTGTGAGATGCTTGTAATTCATGCCTGGCAACTTCCCAGTACCCCTGTATGCGGCTCTCTGGTTGCAAATGATAGTACTCCCAGGGCGAACATGTGATGTATTTATCAGAATCAATTATGTTAAATATTGTATCACTGTTGCAGTGGCCTGAGCCATTTGGGTTATACCCTGTCCAAGATATGACCAACAAGCCAGCTTAAATTGCTAAGGGTGCCTTCCATATAGACTAACTTCCAAGATCTCAAGCCAGAGGTCTGTATAAAAAGTAATTGGAGCATCAAAAGCTTCAGAGTTTTCTTGCTGATAACGTGCACTTCATTTGTTGACTTCATGAAGCTGATGATCAGCTATTAATCTTTCAGTGTTGTGCAAGTAAATCCCCTTCTGGGGAAAACCTTCCACTGTTTTATGTTTGCTTAGGAAAACTAGTTTTTTTTTTTTTTTTTTTTTTTGAAACTAACTTTATTTATGCTAGGAAATTTGTTTTGTTGAGACTGTCATTCCATACCAGGAAATGTTATTACTATGAGTACTTGTGGAATCATAATGTATTTAAATATGTTATTTTGAACTTCTTGTATATAATTTGCTAGGGGCAGGACATGGTGCTTTTGGGGACTTGTCAGGGTGTTTTGAGGTTTTTTTTTTTTACCCACTAAGCTGCCTTTTGTATATATCACTTAGTTTACCAACTCTTACAGGCTTTGCTAACTGTATAGCTGTCTTTGAGGATTCCTTTGCAACTCTGGCCTATGGAGTACTGGTTTCCTCAAATGTTCTTCATGTTTCACTGTTGCAGTCATCACATTTGGGTTATCCCTGCCAGGGTAGCCCTATGCCGGCTTGAATACCAGAGACTTAGTATTTCTGCGTCGGTTGCTGTCGCTTGAAGACTGACGTCAGGTTGTCAGTAATATAAAGTAAGGCAGCCAACGCCATTAAATCAGTCTTTTTTGCCATGGAGCCCAAAGCAGAAGCAGTTCGCATGAGTGTCGGTCAGCCACTACCTGAGTTTCGTCTACCAAATTGAAATTAAAGTCTTCTAAAGCTAAGTACCCCATTGGGGATCCTTTTTTCTTGCACTAACCAATGTTAGAAAAAGTTAATTGTCTCGCCTGTGGAAAACAAGTACCACACCAAGACTTCCACTCTTACTGCGTCACTTGTTTAGGCCCAGACCATGACATCCCTAGTTCTCACTTCTGTGGTTTGTTCAATGCCAGAACTATCCATTGTCGGGCCCTTATTGAAGCCAGATATTTTTGCTTACAGTCCTTGAATTCCGATATGGCTTCGGTAAGCCATCCGACAGCAGATCTTCCAAAAAAAATGTAAAGACAAAGACTGTACAGGTCCAAACCTACCGACGATGCTTCAGTGAGGCACTTTCACAGCCCCTGATGTCCGCTTCTGTTGATTTGCAGGCCGCTACTGAGATCCTTTCAGAAGTATGCTGCAAAACTCTTCTTCGATTAAGGATCTTGCGGTTGTCTCACCCTCGGAGGAGTCTGGAGCCACTGAGCAGGCACCGGCTTCCGAGGAATTCATTCACACTACTGAATCTTGACACAAACCGACGTCTTCTTTTGTGACTACAATTCTTTGTAAAACTACCGAGTTTCTTAGGCCCAGGGTACAAACTACACCCAAGAAACCGACAACCCACTCTCAGGTGCCTGCTACCTTGCCTCAGTCTCAAATGCTTAAAATGGCGGAAGACCTTATCATGCTAATCAGGGGAGCCCAGCTACCTCCTTCAAAAGTAAAAGAGATGTGTCCTGTGTAGTTTTGTCTGAACAAGAGTCAGATGAATCTGATGCATCTGAATATGAAGACATGCAACCCCTCTCCACTTATGAGGATTCTGATGTGGAGGATTCCATTCCTTCACCCTCTCCCCAGAGGATTTTTCCTTTGGGGAAACCGTGCATACCTTAAGGGAGCATTTCCACTGAGAGAGTCAGGAGTACCCTCAGTCGAAAAAGAGACTCGGGGAATTCCTAAATCTTCCACAACACAGACCCTTAGCCATCCCCAAGTCCTGGATGTTGTGGAGGATGTTTTCCTCTAATCCAACTTGACTCCTGATGCCCTTCCACCTGCTCCCAGAAAACCAGACAGGTATTATAGAGTCGCTGACTCTCACAAATATCTTTCTAAAAATCCTACAGCTGACCCTGAGGTCATCTCTCAAGGGCCAAAAGGGATTAAAGCGACCTCTGCTATGAATCCCATCCCCTCAGACAGGGATTCATGAGTATTGGACAGATGGGGTAAATAAGTATACACCTCCGCTACTCTTGCTATCAGGGCACTAAATTGTCAGTTCCATATGCTGAAATTTCAGCAACATATCTTGGAATTCCTTAAACAAAAAATGTCTTCCTTTCCTGCTTGGGCAGAATCTAAAGATTTACAAGATTTAAAGCATTCTGCAAATCAAGTAACTAAACACACCTTGCACTGTGGTTTTGATTCCCTAGAAGCTTCTTGCAGGACAGCAGTCACTGGATCTGTCATTAGAAGGCATGCATGGCTTAAGGAACAGCCCCTGCCAGACCATCTCAAATCTAAATTGTTGGATGCCCCCTTGCACAAAGATAACTTATTTGGCACTAAGGCAGAAGAGGTATTAAAAAAGATGGAAGAAAAAGCAAAATATATGCTAACAGTTAAGGTTTTCTTGCAGGTCCAGCCCCCTAGGTTCAGCCGTCATTGTCCCTCCAAGCACTGATCCTTTCCTGCTCCCAGTAAACCGGCCCAGCTGAGGTCCCGTGGAAGCAGACCCCCAAGACAGCAGACCCAGAGAATGCAGAGATTTAAGCAGTGGACTAACTCCACTTCAAAATCAGGGAGTTCTAAGCCACCCCCTTATGGTAAGAACTCACAATGACTCACCACCTCCACCCCCTCCCTCTGCCCACCTTCACTTACCTCTAGGAGGAAAACTCTCCTTTGACTCAAGCACCTGGACCACCATTACTAAGGACTACTGGGTTCTGAATATCGTGTCTCAGGGATACAAATTTTCCTCCCACACCCTTCCAACCCCAAAAGGGTTCCCAGATCTACCACCAAATCAATGGTCAGAGGCTCAAAAGCAAATCCTTTCCCTGCTCTCTATGAGGGCAAAAGAGCACGTTCGTGCAGAACAGAGATAGGACAAGGTTTCTACTCCAGACTATTTCTGGTACCCATTAAAGAGGTTACCTGGTGCCCCATCCTCGATCTATCCATTCTAAACACCTTCCTGGTGATCCCAAAATTAAAAATGCTCACCCTACAGCAGCTGCTACACATGCTCTCCAAGGATGCTTGGCTAGCCACCCTAGATCTAAAAGAGGCCTACCTCCACATTCCTATTAGGGAATCATGCAGGAAATCTCTCCACTTCAGGACAGGATCTCAATACTTTCAGTTCTCTGCACTTCCCTTTGGCTTATCTACTACTCTCAGAGTTTTCACAAAATGTGTGGCTCCAGCCATTGCCTTTTGCAGACAAAGAAATATTCAGATTTACCCATACTTAGACGACTGCCTTATTCAGGCAAACAGCCAGAAAAGCTGCTCAAGCACATGACTTTTGTAAAGAGCCTACTAAACTCCCTAGTGTGTACAATCAAGAAAAAGAAATCCATACAAGTGCCCACACAAAGGATAATATTCCTGAGAGCAAGTCTGGACACAGCATCCCAGATGGCATACCTCACTCCAAAGAAACAAATTTTCCTGACAGCCTACTACTCTCAGCTAGCCACCAGGCCCTAGCTAATTGCAAGGAAGATCCTGCAAGCTCTGGGGTTCATGGCATCTTGCATACTACTCATTCCATATGCCAGACTGCATATGAGGAAATGTCAGTGGTACGTAAAAAGCCTTTGGTGCCAACACTCTCAGGACATGGAAACTCTTCTACCTATAATTCCTTGCCTCAGAAAAGATTTTCTTTGGTGGGCAGCAGCATGTTTCCACAACAAGGGAATCCCTTTCACCCACCCAGACCCTCACCACAGACACATCAGACTATGCTTGGGGTGCACACCTGGACGGCAGGTGCATACAAGGCCAATGGAGCGAACAGCAAATCCCTCTGTACATCAGTCAAAAAGAGGTGATGGTTGTGCAGTACACCTTGATAGCTTTCAAGCCCCTTCTCTTTCTAGGGGCTCTTCTGATCAAAACAGACAACACCACTGTGATGTGGTACATCAACTAGCAGGGAGGGACTCGCTCCTACCCTTTATGCAGGCTGGCCATGACCCTTTGGCACACAGCCATGCAACTACACCTGTTAGCACAATTCCTACCAGGCTCTCGCAACTCTCTGGCAGACCAATTAAGCCGAAATCTTTTGGACCCACACGAGTGGCAACTCAACAGAAGTACCTTCACCCTAATTCAGAAATGGGGAACCCCGAAGGTCGACCTCTTTGCCTCCCACACCAACCATCAGCTCAGCAAATTCTGCACCAGAGGGCATCACTGCATGGCTTTTAAAGTGGATTCCCTGTCCTTCCCCTGGGTCAATCTATCAGTCTATGCCTTTCCTTCCCTCCCTCTCATCCCCAGGGTACTGCTCAAAATAAGGGAGGAAAAAACAAGGACCATTCTGATAGCTCCAGACTGGCCCCGGCAGCACTGGTACCCCTTGCTGCTCCCCCCCCCCGGCATCTTCCTCAGATTCCAAACTTCCTGACCCAGAGGGAAGGGGAATTCATGCATCCCCAATTGTGGACTCTCAGTTTGGCAGCTTGGCGTATTCCCTAACCCCGAACCAATCTGCCAACCTCAGTAAACAGGTTCTGGATGTTATCCGTGAGGCCAGATGTCCTAGCACCAGAAAGTCTTATGCAGACAAATGGAAAAGGTTCTGCACCTGGATCCAGGCTAAGGGAGCCAATACAGCACAGCCCTCCCTCCCTCTCATCCTGGATTACTTAGCTGACCTACTACACAGTGGAGGCTCTTTCTCCTCAATAAAAATTCATGCCTCTGCTATCTCTGCTCATTTCCCCACTGAGCAGCCCCTTTTTTCACACCCTCTGATCAAACAGTTCCTAAGAGGGGCTAGCAACTTGAGGCTACCCAGAAGGGCACCAACCCCAGCTTGGGACCTTAACTTTGTTTAGGAAAAGCTTACCATGCCCCCTTTCAAACCAACTTCTTCTGCAGAGCTAAAATTTCTCTCCTGGAAAACAGCATTCCTTCTGGCCATCACTTCAGCCAGAAGAGTCTCTGAGCTGCAAGCAGTCATGGCTGTGGAACCCTTCATCATTTTCCGTGCAGACAGGGTATCCCCCAGAACTAACCCATCCTTTATGCCCAAAGTGGTTTCTAGTGTGGCTCTCAACCAATCCATTCATTTGCCCACCTTTTTTCCCAATCCCCAGAACAAAGGGGAAAGGATTCTTCACTCTCTAGATGTGCGCAGACAGCTCAGATTCTATCTTGACAGGACTAAATCCTTCAGAAAGTCTGATCAGTTGCTGGTTAGCTTTGCTACAGGGCCAGAAGGCAAACCCATCTCCAAACAAACCATTTCAAAATGGATAGCACACTGCATCCATTTCTGCTACAATCAGCATGGAAAGCCTCCCCCCAAGGGGGTCAGGACACAATTCACCAGAGCAGCCTCCACTTCTGCAGCCTTCCTCAGAGGAGTCCCCACTAGGGACATCTTGGAGGTTGCCACCTGGACATCTGTTCACACTTTTACCAAGCATTACCACCTGCTCTTTTCTCCAAATCCAGGGCAGGGTTTGCCTCTGCAATCTTGCAGGGCATCCTTGCCAGCCCGTAGTTGCATTGACTGCCTCCACCCTTTTCTTCAGCTTTGTGAATCAACTCAAATGCGATGACTGCAACAGTGAAACATGAAGAACATAATACAGTTGTGTACACTTATCATAAATGTAGCAGTTCGAGTGTATTCACTGTTGTAGTCCTGGTTTCCCTCCCTCCATCCCCCTTTCTTCTCTTTCTCCTTCATTACCATTCTAACTTGCTGTTCTCCTTAACTTACATGGGAATTTTGGTATTTATTGTCCACTGGTGGGGTTTCTTCCACCAGAACCTGGCCTCCTACTTGGGGGCTCCTGACAGGTTAGGGCAGGAAAAACTGATGTAATGGCGTCGGCTGCCTTACTTTTATACTACTGATGACCTGACGTCAGTCTTCAAACGACAGCAACTGATGCAAAAATACTAAGTCTCTGGTATTCGGGCCAGCCGAGGGCTACCCTGGCAGGGATAACCCAAATGTGATGACTGCAACAGTGAATACACTTGAACATCTACATTTATGGCAAGTGTAGATAACTGTACTTTCTTCCTTCCCCCAACTGCAAGAAGATAAAAGTTGTCAGAAAATCTTTAGGTGTCAGGCTAGCCCTGGTTTTGCCTCAGACACTGATGGAGTAAATCTGCTGTAGTCAAATTTAGTTTCTCAGACTCCTTATCATTTTCACCCGATCCCTCTGGTATGGCACCTACAGTCACTAAGGACTTGGGGGATAGACTCATCTTCTGCGGCTGTAGGGTTACCATCCATGGACAAGGGAGAACCACTGCCATTGCTGTTGAGGGAAGGGGTGGGTGAAAGGTATATTGTATAACTATCTTCTGCACTATTCATTGACCTATCAAAAACCTTTGATATGGTTAACCACGACTTACTAATCAATGTGCTAAAAGCCCAATCTCTTGACCCACAAGCAATACTTTGGTTTACATCCTATCTAAAAAATAGACAACAAGCAGTGCTCTGGGATAATAATCTCTCCACACCCCTCCCAGTAAACATTGGAGTCCCTCAAGGCTCTATCCTAGGCCCTCTTCTATTTTCCATTTTTATTAATGATCTAAATACTGTTGTTCCTCAAGCCACATGCATACAATACGCCGATGATTCTACTTTAATCTGTACTGCTAAGTCATCAGTCTCTCTTCAGACCCTTACTCAAACAGTATTTAACACTGTTGAAAATTGGTTCACCCATCATTGCCTCCTCCTAAACCCTAAAAAAACAAAATTGTTACTTTTTGCTCCCACCCAAAAGTCACCAGAGTTCCACTTCACAATTATCTCTAGCAACGGAACTACTATTTCCCCTGACACTACCACACGTCTACTGGGCATAACCATAGATAATAACCTCAGCTTCGATGATCATATCAACAATACTATACAGACTGTCAATAAAAAACTAGGCTCTCTGTATAGAATCAAACCCTTCCTCACACCACTAGCTAGAACCTCCATTGCCCAGACTCACCTAACTTCTACCCTATTCTATGCTTCTGCCATATACATCAATCTATCAAAACACAATCTAAGCAAGCTTGAAACTAGCTATAATAGCATAGCTAGATTTGTCACTGTCACCCCCTTCAAAACCCACCACTGTCACAACCTTAAACAACTCGGATGGTCAGAACTACAAAACCATCTACTGTATAATCAACTGGTTATCTCACATAATATTCTTTATCACCCAAATAATACCCCAGTCCTCTCTAACCTGATCTCCCCATATAGAAATCTTGCAACACCTCGCTCAGCAAATAAGCTATTAATCTCCAATGTTAAATCTAACAGTAAAGCTGGGGACTCACTTTTTACTAACATTGTAGGTAAAATCTGGAACAGTCTTCCTAGTACAATCACATCTCTCTCATCCACACCACTCTTCAAGAAACATCTCAAAGAACATCTGAAAATTCATTGGCTTTGTCCCTGTTCATAGGTTCATAGGTTCATACTAGGCTGTCTGCCCAAGGGCATTTATAAGCCTAGCCCATAGTTATTTGGCTTTCGCCACCCCTTTAGTTTGAATAAAACTATGCCTATTATTTTGCTGTGCCTCTAAACCTGACTAAATCCTACTTTCTCCCCCTTAATGCTCTTCTTTCTGTACCCCTTCCTTCTGGCCTCTGTCCCCTCTACAGCTTTAATCAATAGAATCTAACTTTATTCTAGTCCTTGTTTTTTTCTTTCTTCTACTTTTCTCTCTTTCTCTTTCTCTGACCTACAAATCATTACTCTGGAACTGAGTGTTCTTGTACTCAATTGTATTTCTAACCTTTGCATAGACTGTGAGATATTATTCATAGACACAATTTTTACTTTTATATTGTATTTTAAACCTTGCACAGACTGCGAGCCATTATTCATAGAAGCAATTTTGATTCTCTCAAATCATTTTTAATCTCTTTGTATTTGAATTTAGTCATTTTTAATTATTGTAATCTTTTTTGTAATTTACTAATGCTTGGAGCTTATCTCCCTGGGCCTCTACTGAAAATGGACATGTATCCAGCTAGACTAGCCCAGCCAACAAATGTAAAATAAATAAATAACCGGGAAAAGGAGCCTGAGCCCCGGAATAGTGTGCTTGCAGTTGGTTGATCAGTTGCTCCTTTTCCATGGAGTTTCCCAGGAAAAGAAGTGAGAAAAATTAAGAAAAAAACTTGGCTTCTTCTGTTTCTATTTCAGTAGGCAGGGAAGATTTACTGGGATTTGCTAGGGAGTTTGTTTCTGCTGTTTTTTTTTTTTTAAACCTGTTTCCTCTTCAGGAAAGAAAAAAGTTCCATCTCCTTCTGACTCTGATTTTCAGTCAAAACATGGAGTGGAGGGAGAATGTTGTATTTCAGGATTTTCATCACAACCTGAACATTGTGATTCTTCTGAAAGTGATGCTTCATATTTCTCCCCAGAAGACCTTTTTTTCTGAAACTGTATCTAAAATGAGAGATTTTGTTTTCAGTGGGATCATAATAGAATTTCTATTTCCCAGCAAATGTATTATGATGTTACATTAAATATTCTTAAAACTACAGTTGTCCCACTGTTTTATCTACTTTAGAGAATATTTTTCTGACATAGAGGGTACCTAAAACTCAAAAATACTAGTTTTCCAACCCCAAAGCAGGCCAACACTGATATCACTATCCAAAACTGCTTCTGCTAGACAAAGTACTAATAGTAATCCCTTTTCCTCTTACAAAAATGGAAGAACTTTTGAAAAATGTGGAAGGAACTTTATTCTGCCATTTTAACATTCAGAACTTTTGAACTGCCAGAGATACGTTTTTTATTTCTGTTTTTGAGAACTTCAGAAAGTTAAACTGTTAACCTTCCCACTTCTGTGGTGGAACATTCTTTGAATGCCTATTTTGTATCTGTTTCACATGTAAATTAAGTATGCCTGAAAGTGTTCTTAAGATGCTGCTGATACTGTTTCCAGGGCTGCTGCTTCTGGGTCAGGAATGAGATTTGCCTGATTACATTTGCAAAATCATGAGAAACGTTGCTTGGTTACATTTTCAAAATCTTCCTGAAGATGTTAAAACTGAATTTTTAAATTACCCTATAGACAAGAAAGTTCTGTTTCACCCTTCTGCAGCTGAAGTGCTTAAGAGATTTGATAAGGTTTAGTTGATTCAAGAGGTGACCCCAATCTTTCAACCTGTTTTTTTTAAGACAAATAAAAATTTCCTTCCACCTCTGCTCCCCTTTTCAAAGAGCAGTTTAAGTAGCAAGGTGCCAACAAACATAATTTTTTAAAGCATTGGCAAGGAGGTTCCAAAAAGATAGGAAAAGCCTTTCAAAGTCAAGAATAGTCCAAAAAGAATGACTGTTTTTCTCTTCAGGCCCTCCTCCAGTCTGGCAATCTCTCCTCCTTGCTGAGGCTACACCTTCCTTTGTACAACAAGGTTGTTTCAGACAAATGGGTTATGAAAGTCATTCAGCAAGGGTACACTTGGCAACGGGATTCCCCTCCTCCTTGTCCAGTAAACAGAATATCCCTGTTCACTCCAGTTCCACATTTCCATTGGCAAACATTTCAGATGTTTCTTAAGATTTTCTGTATCTGACTTACATTATTAGTTATCTGTCTTACCCTTTAGACTTTCTACTGCTTAAGGGTTATTTACAAAGTTTCTGGCTTCAGTAATTGCTTATTGCACACTTCAAAGCATTCATTTTTTTTCATATCTGAATGATTGTTTATATTTGTAGACTCTTCAAATTGTCAAGTGTCCTTAGCAAGTTTTCAGAATCTTCCTCTCATTCTGGGTTTCAAATGAACTTTTACAGAAATCATCTCCTATCCCTTCTCACAGAATACTGTGATGTTCATCGTGTTTCACTGCTGCAGTCATTACACTTGGGTTATCCTGCCATCAGGCGGTCCCGCAGTCGGCCAGAGTTCCAAAGTCTTGGTCCGGCGTCGGTTGCTGTCGCTTCTTCCCTGACGTCAGTGCGCCAGGGGTATATAAGATGCAGCCGATGCCATTTTCCCCAGTCTTTCTTGCCGCGTGGTGCCCAAAGCAAAAGCAGTTCGCAAGTGCCGGTCGGCCGACTCCTGAGATTTTCGAATTCGAATTTCAGAACCGAAGTCTTCAATAAAGCTAAGTACCCCGTTGGGGAAACTTTTTCTTGCCTCAGACCGATGTCAGTAAAAGTTAATAATTGTATTTCTTGTGGGAAGCAAATACCTCATAAGGATTTTCATTCTTACTGTATTCCATGCCTAGGCCCTGACCACGTCACCAGTTGCTGGTTTTGTGCTAGACTTAACAAACGCACTATTAAACGTCGGTTTGATTTTGCTTTGCATTACTTTGGCCGAAGGTTCAATTATACAATGCCGTCAGAACAACTGACGACCGGAATTCACAAAAAACGCAAAGACAAGGATAAGGACAGGCATCCGAGGTCCAAAACCAACGACGAAGCTTCTTCTAGGCCAATCATCGGTTCTCAGTGAGGCGCTTTCGCAGCCCCTGACACCCGCTATCTCAGAGCCACAGGCCGCCTCCGACTCCCACTTGGAGACTACTAGGCCTCTGGAAACTCAAGGTATTGGGCCTACGGAAACTAATCCCTCAGATGGGTCCGGAGCCGCTGAGCAGGCACTGGCTTCTGAGGGTGTTTTCAGACCTTCACAGCTTACCTTCAAAACAACAAAGTCTAAAACGCCATTAAAGACAAAGAAACAAGTACAGCATTCTCCTGGACAGGCCTCCATGCCTAAGAAACAGATGCACAAAATGGCCGAAGACCTAATCACTCTGATCAGGGGTTCCCATCCCCCTGCTGAAAAAAGGCCTAGGCAGGATACAGACTGACTCTTCTGATCAGGTTTCCATTTCTTCTGACTCCTTTTCAGACCAGGGATACTCTATACCCCCCTATGAGGACTCTGATGCTGACGAATCCATTCCTTCAGCCTCTCCTCCTGAGGATTAGTCTTTTGGGGAAACTTTACATACCATGAGGGAGCATTTCCATTGGGAGAGCCAGGATTACTCAGAATCCAAGAAAAGGCTCAGAGATTTTCTTTTATTGCCTCAACACAGGCCCCTTGCTATTCTGCCTGTGTTAGATATTGTGGATGATGTGTTCTCCGAATCTAGTTTAACCCCTGATTCTTTGCCCCCAGCTCCAGTCAAGCCAGACAGGTACTAAAGAGTCCCTGACTCTCACAAATTTCTCTATAAAAACCCTGCTGCTGATCCAGAAACTGTTTCCCAGGGTCCCAAAGGGGTAAAGGCTTCCACTGCTAAAAATCCAGTCCTCTCTGACAGGGATTCTAGAGCATTGGATAGATGGGGGAAGAAAGTTTACACTTCTGCAACTTTAGCAGTAAGGGCTTTAAATTGCCAGTTCCACGTGCTTAAATACCAACAATATTTAATGTCTCTGTTAAAACAGAAAATGCTTACAAGCTTAGAAGGTCCTGATTATACAGAAATGCAGGATTTATTGCATGCAGCTGAATAAGTGAGAAAACATACTCTGCAATGTGGTTTTGATTCATTAGAAGCGTCTTGTAGAGCTGCAGTTACAGGATCTGTGATTCGAAGGCATGCTTGGTTAAAAGAACAAAGTTTACCTGACCATGTTAAGGCAAAATTATTGGATGCTCCGTTATAGCATGATATCTTGTTTGGTATTAAGGCAGAAGAGGTGTTAAAGAAAATGGAGGATAAAGCAAAATCTATGCAAACAGTGAATGATTTCTTACAGGTACAGCCACCTAGATTTAGCAGAAATTGGCCTTCAAAAAATTGGTCCTTTCCAGTATCAGACAGACCACAAAGAGGCAGATACAGACGCCCAAGAGGCAGATCTCAGCCCCAAGGCTCTTACAGACCACGACAGTGGGGTGCTTCAATCCCAAAAGGAGGAGAAGACAAGTCACAACCTTATAGGAAACAGTCCCAATGACTTCCCCTTCCAAATGCCAAGCACTTACCTTTTGGAAGCTCCCTTAGGAGGAAAACTAGCACTTTTTTCTCAAAATTGGCATATAATCACCCAAGACAAATGGGTACTGAATATTGTGTCTCAAGGTTACATGTTCCACTTTCACACTCTACCAAGGCCAAAAGGAATGCCAGACCTGCCACAAAATCAATGGGCAGAGGCACAAAAACAAATTACATCCCTCATGGACATGAGAGCTATTCAAAAAGTGCCACAACAGGAAGAAGGACAAGGATTTTACTCAAGACTTTTCTTGGTCCCCAGAAAGGACAAAGCCTGGAGACCCATACTGAACCTGTCTATTCTAAATACTTACCTGGATGTTCCAAAATTCAAAATGTTGACTCTACAGCAACTTCTTCCCATGCTGGGCAAGAAGGCTTGGCTTGTTACTTTGGACCTCAAAGAGGCATACCTGCATGTCCCAATCAGACAAAATTGCAGAAGATACCTCAGATTCATAGCTGGTACAATGCATTACCAATTCTCTGCACTGCCCTTTGGCTTATCTACTGCGCCCAGGGTCTTCACAAAATGCCTGGCACCAGTAATTGCATTTTGCAGACAAAAAGGAATTCAGATATATCCCTACTTGGACGACTGCCTTATTCAAGCAGAGAGCAAGGACATTCTACTAACTCATCTGGCATTTGTAAAAAGATTACTAATGGGCCTAGGATACACTATAAATGAAAAGAAGTCAAAACTAGTGCCCTCACAAGAGATAATATTCCTGGGTGCAAGCTTAAATACAACTGCCCAGATGGCTTATCTCACGCCAGACAAGCAAGGACAACTGACTCAGTACTTTCAATTGATGGCAACAAAAACCCAACTCCCTGCAAGAAAAATTCTGCAGGCCTTGGGGTTCATGGCATCCTACATACTACTAATACCGTATGCCAGACTGCATATGAGGAAGTTACAATGGTATCTAAAAAGTGTTTGGACTCAATACTGTCACAGTTTGGAAGCAATAATACCACTTATTCCCTGCCTACAACAGGAGTTTTGATGGTGGGCACAGGCATGTCACCACAGCAAGGGACAGCCTTTCACTTTACCCACAGCCAGTCAGACACTAACAACAGATGCATCGGATTACACCTGGGGAGCACATATGGAAGGAAAATGTATTCAGGGCAAGTGGGCCGCAGACCAAATGCATCTTCACATCAATCAAAAAGAGATGCTAGCTGTACAAAATGCCCTGACAGCCTTCAAGGAGCTTCTGCATCCAGGACAACTTTTACTAAAGACGGACAGTACCACAGTTATGTGGTACATAAACAAGCAAGGGGGCACACACTCCTACCCCTTCTGCAGACGAGCCATGACTTTGTGGAATACAGCACTGACTTACCAAGTTCATCTGCAAGCACAATTCCTGCCAGGGAAGAAAAATACTCTGGCAGTCGACTTAAGCAGAAACATCATGGATCCTCACGAGTGGAAATTAAACCCACAAGTATTCAGCATGATAACTCAGAAATGGGGATGCCCAGACATAGATCTCTTTGCCTCCCCTCTGAATTGCCAACTGCAGAAATTCTGCACAAGGACTACACACACAAGCATGGAAAGTGGACGCTCTTTCATTCAGCTGGAAAACACTAAAAGTTTATGCCTTCCCACCACTGCCTCTCCTTTCAAAGGTACTCCTAAAAGCCAGACTAGAGAGGCCAAAAATGATCCTGATTGCCCTGGACTGGCCACGCCAGCACTGGTACCCAATCTTAAAGAACTTGGCCCAAGGCTCAGCATGGATTTTACCTCAAATTTCTCATCTTCTGACTCAGCAAAACAATCAGATCCTGCACAGCCAGCTCAAAACCTTAAATCTGGCTGCATGGCAGATTACTTAGCCAAGCAGTCAATACCTCTCTCTAAAGCTGTTATGGATGTCATTTTGGAGGCCAGGAGGCCCAGCACCAGGAAATCGTATTCAGAAAAATGGAAGAGATTCTGCGCCTGGAACCAGGCTCAAGGCCTTGACCCTCTTGTTCCAAATATTCCTCAGATATTACAATACTTAACTGAGATGCTGGACAAAGGCCTATCCTTTTCATCTATTAAGATCCACGCCTCTGCCATTTCAGCTCATTACAACACGGATCCTCCTATTTACTCTCATCCATTACTAAGACAATACCTCAGAGGGGCTAAAAACATAAGACCGCCCCAGAGAGCACCAACACCAACTTGGGACCTCAACTTTGTCTTGGAAAAACTTACTTTACCACCTTTTGAGCCATCCAATTCAGCAGAATTAAAAGTTTTGTCATGGAAAACTGCCCTGCTTCTGGCAATAACCTTAGCACGAAGAGTCTCAGAGTTACAGGCACTAATGGCAGTGGAACCTTTCATCATTTTTCATCAAGACAGGGTTTCTTTAAGAACAAACCTTACATTTATGCCAAAGGTGGTATCCAGTGTGGCTCTTAACCAAACTATTCACTTGCCAACATCTTATCCAAATCCCCAGAATAAAGGGGAGAGACTTCTGCACTCATTGGACATACACAGGCAGTTACGCTTCTTGGACAAAACAAAAGCTTTCAGGAAAACTGAGCAACTGTTTGTAGGATATGCTGCAGGATCACGGGGAAAGGCTATTTCAAAGCAGACCATTTCAAAGTGGATAAGACACTGTTTCCGTTTCTGATACACACAGCATGGAAAAACTGTACCTAACAACATTAGGCCACATTCTACCAGGGCAACCGCCACTTCAGCAGCTTACCTTAGAGGAGTACCTACCAAGGATATTTTGGAAGCTGCAACTTGGAGTTCAGTGCACACCTTTACCAAGCATTACCACTTGCCTCTTTACTCTAAATCCAGAGCTGGCTTTGCCACTGCAGTGCTGCAGGGCCTCATAGCCACCCTCAATCCTTTATAGACCCAGCCACCCATCCTCAGCTTTGGGATTCAATCCAAGTGTAATGACTGCAGCAGTGAAACACGATGAACATAGTACAGTTTTGTACCTATCATAAATGTAGATGTTCGAGTGTATTCACTGCTGCAGTCCAGGTTACCCTCTCTCCATCCCCACTTTCTCAGCTGGAACTTATCTATACCTTTCTATCCTATACAACCTATGTGGTGTATTTGCTTGTAACTGAAGGTATTGTTTTTTATTTTTTATGTGTGTTTTATTAGCAATATGTATTGCCTACCCATTTGGGGGCACCTGACATCTGGGGCAAGAAAAACTGAAGAAAATGGCGTCGGCTGCATCTTATATACCCCTGGCGCACTGACGTCAGGGAAGAAGCGACAGCAACCGACGCCGGACCAAGACTTTGGAACTCTGGCCGACTGCGGGACCGCCTGACGGCAGGATAACCCAAGTGTAATGACTGCAGCAATGAATACACTCGAACATCTACATTTATGGTAGGTACAAAATTGTACTTTAGATTGTGTCTTGGGAAGAGCTTTTCTTCCTCCATACAAGGTAAAGATATTCCAACAATTCTTTCTACGTTTTTCCACTTAAAACTAAGCATCTGCCAGGGATTGTCTCAGAATTCTGGGGTACATGGTTTCTATGACTGATTCCTTTGGACAACTTTCACTTGAGAAATTCAGTGGTATGTCAGGTCAGCCTAGACATCTTGTACCCTTTACCTTTTTACATTCCAGTTCTAGGGTTTGTAAGGAGAGAGGTTTTGTTGTGGGTAAACCAGTTCTCTTGGGGACCAGGTCTCCTGTCCTGTCTTCTGTACCGTAGACTCCCTCGTAACCGGTCTCGCTGGGACCAGACTTTAGGATGGATAAATGAATGGCTGGTAAATCAGAAAAAGCATACAAAGTAGCATTTATAAGTTATAAATCAGCTAGAATAACATGATTTATGTTAGTATGCATTTTTCTAAAGAATATGAAGTCTAAAACTCAAATGTCTTGTCATTATTTAGCCCAGAGAAGACAGAAGTGCTGTTCTTCTCTGTTGTGTTTTGCTAAGGTTATGGCAGAAATTTTTATGGCTGGTTGAAGAGAGGCCGGATAAGAGGGAATCTAGTGTATGTCACAGCAGATGCTTCAGACTTGAAGTGGAGAGCTGTGTCCAAAGAGGTGAAAGTGCAAGATCTTTGAAACAGGCAGACAAAAGTTTATAAATGTCATAGAATTGATGACAGTTATAAATGCTTTGAAAGCTTTAAGCCATGTCTGGTCTCCTGGACTTAGACAAGTTTTCACAAACAGCACCATAATGATGTGGTACATGAACAAGGGATGGGGTACCAGATCTTACTCTCTCTGCAAACTGCTGTAATGGCTTTTGAGTGGTAGCAACTCAGCTCAGTTTGACTGTACAGCCTTCATGTATTCTGCCAGAGCAAATCATTGTAACAGACAGGCTAAGTAAGAGCAGTACAGACGCAAGTGGAAGCTGCACCCCATAGATCTTCCAGGAATTGATCCAGCTGTTGAGAACTCCTCAAGTAAATCTGTTTGCCTCTTCTCAGAACAGGCAGTTAAAGAACTTCTGATCCAGGTTTCCTTACAAATAGGCAAGGAAGACAAATGTTTTCTTTTTCTCATGGATAGTGATGCTTCATTATACTTCTCCATCCTTTCCACTGATAATCCAGGGTTCTTGTAAAGGTTTGGGAGCACTCCCCAAAAATAATAGTGGTAACTCTCTTTTGGCCCAGGTGACTGTGGTTCTCCCTTCTTTTCAAACTGGCTAAGGGCAATTACCACAAGCTTCTCCTCAGAGTAGATTTACTCACACAAGAGATGTTTCATGCACTACAACCTGAAATCTCTGCAGTTCATTGCTTCACTGATAGAATTGTGATACCTTTTAGACACCTTGTTTCTGACGGCATGCATCAATTATTGAAGGAAGCTAAAAGAAAAACTGCTACTAGAAAATATTTTCTTGTTCATTCCATTCCAAGGACCACTTCCATTTTAAGGCCTGCCTGCCTCTGGTTCTTGATTATTCATGCAAATTATTGTCATCTGGCCTTTCTTGCTTTTCCAACAATTTTCATCTGTCACCCATTCCTGCCTGTCTTCCCTCAGATCCCCCTTTCCTCCTATTCCTAATTTGAGCAATTTTTGAAAGGGATTTTGCATATTCATTACTCATTCACCTTAAAAACACATGGCTCTTGATTGGGTTTTTCCATTTAAACCAGCTCGTCAGGCTGAATTGAGGTTCTTGCCATGGAAGATTGTTTTATTCATTACTCTGACTTCTGCGACAAGATTATCCAAGTTACAGGCTCTTACGGTGAACAACCCCTACTTCATTTTCCACAAGGACAGGGTTTCTTTAAGAACTAATCTTTCTTTTATGTTTAAAGTGGTTTCAGAGTTTACCGTGAGCCAGTATGTTAATCTCCTTATTTTTTCTAGAACCCCAAAGCAACGAAGAAACAATTCTTTCCACTGTGGGTGTCCTCAGGCAGCTCAGATACCTCCAAGACAAAATTCAATCCTTCAAGAAAGCCAATTGGCTGATTATGTGTTCTAAAGGCAAGAGAAAACAGCAACCATTGGCAAAACAGACTAATTCTAGGTGGTTGTCTCATGCTGTTTCTTTTTGCTGTTCTCATCATAACAAGCCACTTCTAGCTAGGGTTATGACACATTTCACTGAGGCTTTGGCTTTGTTTCTGGCTTTCTGGAAAGGGGTGAACCCAAGAGGTATTCTAGAGGCAGCAACTTGGTCCTCTGTGTATACTTTTACAAAGCACTATAAATTTTGGATTCCTTTTCCAGGTGTAGAATGGTCTTTGCTAGGACTATTCTCCAGAGGTTTCTGGATTCTTTATTTTTTTTTATATATCCTTTAACTGGGTTAGTCCAACCAAACTAATGGCCTCTTTTCAGTGGAGGCCTGAGATGATATTTATACTGTTAGGGGAAGCTTGGCCAAGTATTGAGGAACTTTTTGATAGGTACCCTGGGATCATTTGCATCCACCAGAGCTACCACCAACTCAAGCATAGTGGACCTTAGATCTGAAGTAGTCTACTTCATTTGATCTTCAACCTGTGGGTCTTCGGATCCATATCAGATCCGACACGGCTTTTTCCAGCTATGGCTCCGAGCACCATGCTCCTCCCCATACCTGTAATGCCCCCTTCTCCCTTCAGATCTCATTTGCCGCTTGAGAGGAAGCAGCATGGTCTGAGCCCTGTAGTGTTTTACAGGATAAAAAACTCTTTTTTTGATACCTTTCTAGCTATCCTTTATGTCTCTAACCCTTTTTGTACCTTCACGGGTTTATCAAAGTTGTTTTCTGGTAGGCTTTTCTATCTTTCTCCCCTCCTTTCTTTCTCATGATAGTTTGTGCATGTGTGTATATTTGTGGCTTGAACAGGCTAAGGCATAGCGGACACCCCAAAGCCTGGGTTCAAGAGATGCATAGTGTGGGGCCGTAAGCTTTCCCCGGAGGATGGCCACACTCTGTGTGTGGTTTGTTTGGGGGTGGCTCACCTCCAGTCCCCCTGTCCTATTTGTGCTGGGTTTAACCCCAGAGCTCTTAAGGACAGGCAGGACAAACTTATTGTTAAGGGCCTGTTGCCCTCCACTGCTGGGACGGACGTACCACTTTCTCCTGCCAAAAAGCAGCGGCTGCTGCTTCGTCTTCCCCTTCCTCGGCCTCTGGGACTCACCCTCCCGCCCAGAGGCCCAGGGAAGGGGATAAGGTCAGGAAGGACCAGCTTTGCAAATGCTCCCCTGACCGCTCATCGGAGGCCGACCTCCCGCCGAAGACTGCTTCCAGGCCCTGTTTCACCTTGGCTCAGGTCCATAAGGTTCTCCCCTGAGCCTGAGGTTATTGTTAGCCGGTTGCCCCCTATTCCCTCTCCCAGCCCACTTCGGCGGTGTCCTCCCGCTCCACCCAGAGCCTTTCAGAAATGGAGATGGACAAGATGATGCAGAGATTTATCTGCACTCAAATCCAAATGTGAGTCTTGCCAGGGCCTTCTCCTACTGGAGCAGGTGCCTTCCAACAAGTTTTCAGACCTATTACTCCTTCTCCTATCCGACCCATGGTATCGGAACCATTGGATATGAGGACAGTTGGAGTCAACGGGCCAGTGCCAATGGTACCCTGTACTTCGTCGGCCAGTGCCCTGAATGTGTCTGATCTGAGCTCTCAGAGCCGTAGCATCGGGGTCAGATCCGAGGGAGTGTTCTCTGCTCTGAGCTTGTAGGAGAGAAGCATCCCTCTCGGCGTCTCGGCTCCTAGAGGCTTGGCTCAGACTCCCCAGTCAGATCAGTGGGTAGCGACTTCCGTTAGTTCAGCCCAGGATGTCCATTCCCTGTCTGCATTTGATGCAGTGGAAAGGGTTCTCGCAGGGTCGAGGCCTCTTGACTATTTCATCTTCGGAGTCCGTCCAGACCCCCCTGGTCTTGAGTGCAGGTCCGACCATCTTGCCCTCTCAGGGACAGCCCGTAACCGTAATGCCCCAGGACGTTCCAACCTTGGAACAGCCCACTTGCGAGACCTTCCCAGGGAGCCCTCCAGAGGAGCTCCCTGCAAGCATACGTGTAAGAGGAGGCACTTGGACTCTCCTTCAGAGTCCCTGACAAAAGACACGGACCTGGATGAAAGGGAAGGTTCCCCAAGATCACCCCCCGAGGATGTCTCCTTTGGAGACCTCATGGAAATTCTACACCAAAGAGGGGGGTGGTCTGCCCCAAAATCGACCTCAGACGAGGCATTTGGCTCGGGCCCGTCTACCTCTTGGCTTTGCCCTACTGCCAATTCACTCATGGATTTGATTACATCTAGTGCATGGAAGGAGCTGGACACCATAGAGCTGATACCCAAGTGCCTTGGCAAGGTCCTGAGTCCCCCAGCTGACAAGCTACACTGGCATAAGGGGTCCCCTGTAGATGCTATGCTGGTGACTGCGGCCACCAAGAAGGAACTCACCCAGGAGAGTTCCACAGTCCGTCGCCTGACCGAGAGTCGAGGGCATTGGATCGCTTTGGGAAGCAAGTCTATGCTTCAGCAACCTTCTGTGTGCGGGCGCTGAACTACATGGCGCACGTTATTCGACTCCAGAGAGATCTGGTCAAGGAAGTCACGGAGTCGACCCCATGGTCCATGTTGGCAGAGGACAAGAAGATGTTGGATGCATGAATGGTCACCCTAAAGTCTGTAGCCAACATGTCCATGCATTTGCTCTCCCATGCCACAGAGGGAGCCGCATGGGCGGCGGGGTCAGGCGTTGCCATCTGGCATCATGCCTGGCTCTGCTTATATCAGTTCCCGGAGGCCTTCAAGGCATCTTTCACCAATGCCCCTTTTGATGGCTCCTCCCTCTTTGGGAAGACGGTCAGAGAAACTTTAGTCCAGAGCGAGGAGGACGGGAAGACACCGTCTGCCATCGGGGTCCACTTCTCCCTGCCTCAAAGGTCCTTTTCCAGGAACCAGCGAGGCCAGAAGAAGATGTGGTTCCAAAAGTCTCAGGAGTTTTCCCAGGACGCTCTGGACTCACCGTCCCCCAGAGGCAGAGGGGGATACAACAGATGCTGCCCTAGGGGCAGACAGGGGTCCTAGGAATTTTGGGTCCCGAGAACCTTTCTCGGATATACCCGAGCAGCGACCCTGAAAGGTTGCCCTGCTGTCCATCTTTGGAGACAGTCGGGGGTCGTTTGTTGCGTCACCCACTAACATGGGAGTCCATCAGTACAGATCACTGGATGTTGCAAATCATATCCAGAGGATATTTCGTTCCCTTCAAGGATACACCCCCCCCCCCCCCGGATATTCCACCCATGCAGCAGGAGGAAGCAATAGTACAGGTAGAATCACTACTGAGAAAACGAGTCATCCAACCGGTCCCCCAAGACCATTCTGAATCCAGGGTTTATTCCAGGTTCTTTTTAGTGCCAAAAAAAGACAGGGACCTCAGACCAATATTGGATTTGTCCCAGATGAACCTGTCATTAACCAAGACAAAATTCTGGATGGTCGCGATTCAGTCTATTCTGCCTTATCTACAGGACAGAGACTAGATGTGCTCGATTGACCTCCAGGATGCTTGCTATCACATCAAGATGCACAGGTGTTCCCGGAGGTTCCTTCGCTTCTGGCTTGGAACCAATCATTACCAATTTCGAGCCCTCGCCTTCAGTCTCACCACAGCCCCCTGGGTGTTTACCAAGGTAATGGCAAGTGGTAGCAGCTCACCTGAGGCTTCAGGCATTCAGGTCTTTCCGTACCTAGATGATTGGCTTATTACTGCCCCCTCAGAGCATCTACTACGTCAAGCTAGGGTCTCCTTTCTTCAGCTAGCCAACAAGTTGGGCATTACGATCAGCATGAATAAGTCTGCTCTCCAACCTGTCCAAGTTGTAGATTTCATTGGGGCACAGCTGGACACAATACAGTCACAGGTGTTTCTCACCACAGACAGGTTCTGCAGCTTGAGGCTACATGTCTTACACATCCTTCAGAACCGGTTACCAACAGCTGAAGCGGTGTTAAGAGCTTTAGGTTCTATGGCAGTAATGATAAATCTTCTCCCCATGGCACACCTTCATATGAGAGTACTGCAGTGGACTCTAGCAGTACAGTGGTCACTTTTAGATCTTCCCTTATCCTTCCCGGTGAGAATTGCAAAAGTCTGCAGGGGCTCCCTTTGGTGGTGGATTCAGTCCCCGGATCTACTCAAGGGCCTTACCTTTCAACCCCCTTTACCCCAAACCACGGTGACCATGAACGCCTCCCTACTTGGGTGGGGGGCATTGCTCGGGAAGGACAGTCCAAGACACGTGGTCCCCTTCCGAGACCAATCTACATATCAGTGTACTAGAGATGACAGCGGTTCTTCTTGCGTTGCAGGCCCTCCATGCTCATCTTCCTCTGGGAATGATTGCAATTCAGACTGACAACATGTCAGTGGTCTGGTATATCAACAAACAGGGGTGAACAAGATCTTATCCCTTTTGTCAAGAGGCCTTGAGAGTGTGGGAATGGGCGATCTCCACTGGCTGTTTTCTGTTGGCAACGCACAAGGGACGGTCCAACATTTTAGCGGACAGGCTCAGCAGATCTATCCTGATGCCTTATGAGTGGTCTCTGAAGTCTTCAGTAGCGGAGCAGATCTTTCTAGAGTGGGGTTGTCCTTGCTGCGATCTCTTCGTGTCTCCTTCCAACGCGAAATGCAGCAAGTTTTTTGCTCTAAACCCCACTCCGGGAGAAGTCCCCAGAGACGTTCTGTTTCATGCTTGGCTGCCTGGGTTTCTTTATGCTTATCCCCCTCTTCCCCTCATGTCGAAGTTTCTGCAGAAAGCCCAAAGGCTGGTGGCACTTTGATCCTCATAGCCCCATTCTGGCCTCGTCAGGTTTGGTTTCTCTTACTCAAGTCTCACCTAGTTGTTTCACCATGGATCTTGGATCCGGTCCTGGATCTGCTTTCACACCCCTCGGGGATTCCTCACCCAGATTTGGACAGTCTGAAGCTCACTGCTTGGCTGCTCTGGTTCCCATGATTCTTAGGACTCCTGGTCTATCTTCTCCCCTTAAATCCATTCTGGTGGTGGCTCATAAATTGTCCACAAGGAAAGTTTATCGTAGTAAATGGAAATGTTTTTCTATTTGGGCCATGGAGAGGTCCTTGGACCCTTTCACTGCATCACTTTTAGTAGTCTTAGATTTCCTAGCTAGCATTTTTTCATCAGGGTGCTAGTTCCTCTATAGTGAAAGTTCAGGTAGCAACCATTTCTAACTTTCATGTTGGGGTAGACATGTCTTCGCTGGCTTTGACTAAACTTTGTAAGACCTACCTCAAAGGTGCCTTTCTTCTCAGACCGGTTAAGGACCCCATCCCTCCGTGGCACCTTACTTTGTTGTTGCAGGCATTGGTTTCTCCCCCCTTTGAGCCTGCAGCATCTGTGGATCTGCAATTTTTGACCTGGAAAACTGCCTTTTTGGTTGCCATCACATCTGCTAAAAGGGTGTCGGAGCTTCAAGCTCTTTCTATCAAAACCCCTTACATGATCTTTCACAAAGATAGAGTATCACTACACACTAACCCATCCTTCCTTCCCAAGGTAGCTTTGGAAGTCAATATAAATCAGATTATTAATTTACCAGTATTTTTTCCGAATTACGAGAACAAAGGGGAATACAAATTACATTTACTGGACGTACATAGGCAGTTGAGGTTTTATCTGCACAGGACTAAACCTTTCCAGGAGTCTGATCAGCTTTTTGTGTCCTGTGCCAAGCCCTTCTTTGGTGCACCTGTCTCAAAAGTGATTATTGTTCGCTGGATTTTACCATGCATTGGCCGAGTTTATTTAGATAGAGTTTTGTCTCTTTCAAGAAAAGTGAAGGCCCATTCAACCTGATCAATGGCTACGTAAGCAGATTTTTGGTCTAGGGTTTCTTTGGGTGATATTTGTTTAGCTGCTACTTGAGCCTCATCTCATACCTTTATCTCTCATTATAAACTGGATTTGGTCTCTAGGAGTAAAGCATCTTTTGGGTCTGCGATGCTCTGGAATATCCTTCCATAAGGTCCTCCCAAGAGTTAGGTAGCTGGGGACCCTATCCCACAGGTTGAAGATCAAATGAAGTAAACTTCTTCAGATAAAGAAGTTATGTACTCACCATAATGTTCCATCTGAGTAGTTCTACTTCATTTGTCTTCAGCTGTCCCCCCTCCTTCCCCCTAACCTTATCCTTTGGGATTTGACACTTCCTTTCTACTGGACAGTTGTTGCTGGGATCTTTGGTTATGTTAGGGCAAAAGCTCCTTTGTGATGTTGGTGTTGGAGGATAAGGTGGTGTTAGGTCGGGTATCTGTTATATGTTAACCAGCAAACTCGATCTGAAGGGAGAAGGGAGACAGGGGCATTATGGGTAAGGGAAGGAGCATGGAGCTTGGAGCCGTAGCTGGAAAAAGCAGCCGTGTCGGATCAGATATGGATCCGAAGACCCACAGGTTGAAGACAAATGAAGTAAAACTACTCAGATGGAATGTTATGGTGAGTACATAACTTCTTTTTTAATGTCACATCTGATGGGCAGCACAGTAAGGAGTGCATTAATGCTGAACTGGTAGTGTCTTAATTTACTTCCTTCTCCCTTTTTATTTCTAAGCTGTGGTAATGTACCCAAATAGCTTAGAATTAATGCCACTCATTCATGCACATGTATCTATGTAAACCTGCATGCACTTAAAAGCTAAACCCTGGTACCACAACAAAAATGTAGCATTACCTTGTAACACTTTTTGTAATCATGTCCTCATTTTCCTTATAAAACTTTTTACAGTCTTTGCAGAATTCATTAACTTGTCACAGAAACATGTTAGAGTCTGATATTTACTAGCAAGCAGTCACCACGGTATGTAGTATAATGTCTAGAGGTCATCGAGTTAGTAGCCAAATTCCTTGCAAAATATTTGACATAATTAACCATGTGTGAGCCTTCTCATATCAGTTACTTAAAAATCATGCATGGACACAAGTTTATTCTGAAAATAAGAAACTGTGCGTACCCTTTTTGAAATGTGAATATAAACTGTTATTCATTGGCCAGATATTTTTGTACACTTATTTGTCACCTCTCACGATCTGCCATCTTTACCTTAATGTGTCTTTTTTTTATCTAATAACTATTAGAAGAAGTATTATATGAGAGAAGTGCATTTATATTAGAAAAAGTCATTCTTATCTTTGTCTTTACTTCTGTGATGCTATGATGCTTGATTCATTTGAAAAATGTGAATGACACAAATCTAGGTTTTACAAAATATTCAGGCTATTCAAGGATAAATACTTTGATTATTCATACTGATGGTATGTGAATTAAATGGGTTTTTCTTAACCGCAAATTCTGGAAGCAGCTTTTTGTCACTCATTATGTTAACATTTTTGTTGTTTCGTATCTGAAGAAGCATGCAAGACGCATGCGAAAGCGCTTATTCATTCCTGTTTTATCGATTGGAATAAAGAATATATATATTTTTTGAAGAATCCTGTGTTCTCGTGGTGTGTCCTGATAGTTTTGTTGTGTAATTTTTGTTGTTTTGTGGTAGTCACAGAATGAAACACATGATGTTTTTAAATGGTGGTGTACAACTCACTTGTGTGGAGTTTCTTACTTGGTACTGATGATCGCAATAAAACAGTAACAACAGTTTCTTTATATTTACTTGAAATGTATTCACTGATCATCACGAATTTTAGTCAGGCTAAGAAACCATCACTGATCTTGATCAGGCACCACGATATGCAGTCATGTTGACACATCTGCAGTTGCAGAGAATAGTACTGTATAGTTGCAACTACAGTCCCCACAGCCTACATCAAATCACTTTTGCTTAAACTAAAACAATGTTCACCCTCTTTCTCAAGCTCACCTCTGACTCTACAGCCTACCCTATCTCAATATTAGTTAACAAATCAATCCAAGAATCTACTGTCCTAGACATCTGGAATTCGTTCTACACCATTCCTGTACATAAGGGAGGAAACTCCACTGACCCTTCCAATTTCTGACCCATAGCCATTCTCTCCCAACTCTCAAAAGTCCTTGAAAAATGCATACTTACATAGCTTCTCAAATTTCTAATCCAAGAAAACCTCTTGACCTCCACCCTACATGGGTTTCGGCCAAATCACAGTACTGCCAACTCCCTTCTGCCTTTCACTCATTCAGTTGCAGAGGCTAGAAACAACAACCAACTGGTATCCTGTCTATTCCTTGACCTCTCAAAAGCCTTTGATACAGTATGTCATTCTAAGCTACAAAACTATCTGATCTCAACCTCTGCACCTCCACTGTTTACTGGTTCTCCAGCTACCTTATCAACAGGCTTCAGTCTGTCAGATGGCATACTTCTTGCTCCCCTTCCTACCTATCCAAACAGGTGTCCCCCAAGGCTGTATTCTAGGGACCCTTTTTTCCAGCATCTTTACTAACAAACTCCCCTCTTCCTGCTGCAAATCCTCTCTCATACAATATGCTGACGACTCTTCGGACAATATCACTTACCTGCCTCTCTTTCCCAAAACTCATTCCTTGTTATTGAAAGATGGCTTACAGAAAACCAACCCATCTTAACAGCCCCCCCCCCAAAAAAAAGAAAAAACTCCTCCTTTTCCTCCCTACATCAATGTCCCACCACAAAACCTCTTTCACCATCTCATCACTCAACAACATCATCATCAAAGTAGAATCTCATACTAAGCTCCTTGGTACCATAATTTATGATTAACTAAAATTCGACCTTCATATTCAACAGTGTTTTAAAAAGTTACATCAAAAACTGGGACTGCTATATAGAAACAAAAAAAATCCTTTTATATGACTCCAAACTTTCACTTGCTGAGGCATTCCTCCTTCCCTATGCTGCCCCAACACTTACAAACTTACAAACCACTTTTATCACCAAGCTAGAACATACATATAATAAAATAGCTAGATCTGCCTCCAACCAACCCTACAACTCTCACCACTGCCTTGCTGTAAAGAAACTTCAGTGGCTTGAGTTCCCCTACCAACTGCTTCTGTCACAGTTACACATCACACGCTCCATACTTAGTAAACCTACTGCCTGCCCTTCCCTCTCCTCTCAAATATCCTACTACACCCCTAACTGCTTACTCCGCAGCTCAGACCAACATGTCTTCAATATTTACAAACCCAGCAAAAACATTGGCAAACTCTTATCCAAATACACAGTGTCCCAAGCCTGGAACAAACTCCTGTCTAATGTAAGGTACATTAAACACATTAATAGTTTTAAAACAGAGCTAAAAAAAACTCCCTATACAAGTCATGGTCCTGCCCCTGCCAGGATCCTACATAAATCCTCCCTCCCCTTTCTCCTCCTTCCTTGATTTTACTGCTCATATAACTGCACATAACTCTACTGCATTCTAACTGATGACAGAATCAAACTGTAGGTCATATGTAGTTCATTTTTAACTACAGTTCATATAAATATCTTTACTTGTATTTTTCATCTTTATATAAATTTGTACTTTTATTTCAATGTAATTTTCACTTGTATATAACCTTTTGCTTTTGACTATTCAAGGTTTTTATTTGCCTTTTGTTAATTTAATTTCTGTTTTGTTCTGCTTTATGGGACCTCCCATTTGTTGTTAAACCCAAATGTACATTTCTGAATTATTTATATTTTACTGTATTGGAGCTTTTCTCCTTGGGTCTTCACCAAAAATGGGCTCTTGGCTCAGTTGGAGTAACCCAGTTAACAAGTGTCAAATAAATAAATACATGTAGGGAAAAACAAACAGCATCGTGGCTTTAAGTATTCTTTTACAAAGACTTTGAAAACTTTTAGAACACAGTACATACTTATAAATAACTGATTTACTTACTGCTGCTGATCCTTGCTATTGTTTTTGTAATTTATGAAATGTTTGACTTCATTCATGCTAGAAAAGCTCGAGAAGAAAATAAGCACTGCAAGCTTCTGTGTTGGCCATACCTTACTTGGGCAAAAAGGAAGTTTCTTTGTTCAAAAGTGAGAGTGGGGAACTCTGAACAGCCTACCTCTCCTTGGAGGAGTGGTTTCTGCCCAGAAACTGTAGTTTTTTTGGTCGTTTTGGGCTAATTTCTCTCTTTAATCTTTCTGATATAAAAACCGCATTTGCGTAGTTTTTGCATCTGTATAAGCTCAGCAGATCCTTTCCAGGTGTCCTGCAGAGACCTACAATGCCAGAAAGGCAAAAGGAGAGACTTTGGAGTGTTTAAGTGTCATTTTTTTGATGTTAACATTTTGGTTTTTCTTGCCTCAGTATTTAACCGATGTCAGAAAAATAACTGTATTTCTAAACAGATACCTCATAGGGATTACCATACCTTGTGTATACCTTGTTTAGGCTTGTGCTAGGTTTAACGCACTATTAAGGTTAGACTGTGCCAGGTTAGTGTTTGGGATAAAGACAAAGCCTAGGGTTGATGAACCGGCAGTCCAGTGGGCGGAGGTTTTGCCAGGAGTTTCTATGGAGTCTCAGGCAGAAACTTTACTGTTACAGGATGCCTTCTCAGGGGGGGGGGCTTCTCAGGTACTGTTCTCTCCCATCTCTTCCAAGGTAGTTAGGAAACATATGCTTAAAATGGCAGAAGATTTGATTACTATGATTAGAGGTTCTATGCCTATCCTCCTTATTCTGATTCTGATGTGGATGATTCTCTCCTCCTGAGGATTTCTCATTTTCAGAGACTCTGCATTCCATCACTTTAAATGGGAAGGCCAGGATTACTCTGATTCAGGACCCCAGCATAGGCCCTTAGCTATACCTCCTGTGTTGAATGTGGTGGAAGATGTTTTTGCAGAGGCTTCCCTGAACCCTGATTCTTTGCCTCCTGCTCCTGTTAAACCGCTCATAAGTATTTGTTTACTGTTCCCACTGATAAAGAGGCAAGGGCTTTGGATAGGTGGGGAAAGAAAGTGTATACTTCTTCCACTCAAGCCATGAGCATGCTAAAATATC
Organism: Protopterus annectens; assembly: GCF_019279795.1. Lineage (NCBI taxonomy): Eukaryota > Metazoa > Chordata > Ceratodontiformes > Protopteridae > Protopterus > Protopterus annectens. The sequence continues at coordinate 881,358,888 of NC_056745.1, forward strand.
AAAATTATCTCCTTTCACAATTGAAATCTAAGGTGGATGCTTATTGAGTGTAAGAGAGTTGCTGATTTGGTTTCATGTGTCTGAACAAGTGGGTAAGCATTCTTTGCAATGTGGTTTTGATGCTGTACAGGCCTCGGGTGGCTGCCACTAGTTCTGTTCTGGATCAGAATTTAGCTGAGCATGTTAAGACAAGGATTTTGGATGCTCCTTTACAGTCTGATGTGTTGCCTTGTCTCGCCTTGCGAAGTTTTTTTAAAAAAAAAGGAAGAAGCTAAATCTATGCAAACTGTTAAAAATTTTTTTGCAGGTGCAGCCTCCAGAGTTTAGTAGAAATTGGCCTGCTAAGGGGTGGACATATCCTCCTTATGATTCCCCAGTCTCCAGGGGTAGGGTAGGCGTGGGGGGGGGCAGGGGCTCAAGGTTCTTTAGGCCTAGAACAGGGAGTTCTCTCAGACAGACTTCAGGTGAGGGGCAGGTCCAGTTTCGTAAACAGACCCAATGACCTGCCTTTTCGACTGTCTTTTTTCAAGATAATTGGGATTAATTTACTCAAGACAGATGGGTGTTGGATATCATTATACAAAGAAAAGGCTGCAAAGCAAGCAAATTTCTCTCAGAGAGGGGATAATCAGCAGTCCAGCCACATCTGAGAAGGGCCTGGGATTTTATTTTATTCCCTGTGTTAGTACCACCAAGGGGAACCGTGGATAGATATTTTGGATTTATCTCTCTCAACACTTATTATGGACATTCCCAAGTTCAAGATGTTGGCGTTACAACAGCTTTTACCTCTGCTGGGCAAGATCACTGGATGGTAACTTTAGATCTCAAGCTTTTATCAGTTCTCTGCATTGCCTTTGGAAACTGCATATGAGGAAGCTACAATGGTATCTCAAAATGTATGGACACAGCACTACCTTTTCAAAAGAATTTTGTGGTGGAAGGAATGTCAAGGTCACCTAAACAAGGGATCCCCGGCCAGAAGCGAGTCAGATTTTACTTTTAACGAATGATGTCGACACATTGTAGGTGTCTAAATGGAAAGTGGATACAAGACAAGTGGCCTGCCAGACTACAGCATCTACATACCATATACAAGTAGATGTTGAAAGTCAGTCCACATCACTAATGGCAATCAAGTTCTTTTCCAGGGCAGGTGTTGATTCTAACAGACAACACAACTGTCATGTGGTACATCAACAAGCAAGGGGAACACATTCTTATCCTCTATGCAGGCAGCTTGCAACTAACTCTTCACAGCAAGGTTTCTGCCAGCAGACAAATCATGGATCCCCACGAGTGGAAACTGGATCTTCATGTATAGAAAAATTGATGACAGTGTCATGGGGGAGACATAGATCTGATCTGCTTCTTCACTAAACCACCACCACCCAAAGCCTTTTTTTGCACAAAGGGTTTCGCACAGCTTGGAAAGTGGATGCTCTGTCTTTCAGTTGGAAAAACCTTCATGTGGTGCTATTAAAAGTCAGACAAGACAAGCCAAGGATGATTTGATAGCTCTCCAGATTGGCCTCGACAACACTGGTACCCACTATAAGGAGTCTGGTAAGCAGCAGGTCTCAACTTCCTCAACAAGTTTTAAATGTGATTGAAGAGAGAAGACCTAGTACAAGGAAAGTGTCAGAATTTGGAGGTTTCTGAGCCTAATTTGAGTGTGGCTCTTCAATATCTTACTGAGTTATTGGACAAAGGTTTGTCCTTCTCTTCCATTAAGATTCATGCTGCAGCAATTTCAGCTCACTATGATTGGAAATACTTGTCATGGAAGACTGCTTTCCCTTATGGCAGTAGAGCCCTTTTGATTTTCCATAAGGATAGGGTATCATTACGTACTAATCCTTCCTTTATGCCTAAGGTGGTTTCTAGTGTGGCTTTAAACCAAACTATTCATTTGCCTACTTTTATGCAGACCCCCAAAAGGCAGTCTCAGCAGTTGTTTGTTTCTTTTGCTTTTGAGTTAAGAAGGGCAAGCCTGTGTCAAAACAAACTATTTCTAGGTGGATTGGGTTTTGCATTGCATTTTGTTATTCCCATCATGGCAAGGAGATTCCAGCTGGGATTAGGCCTCATTCCACTAGGTTCTAAGGGGTGGCAACTAAAGATATTTTGGAGGCAGCTACTTGGAGTTCAGTGCATACTTTCTCTAAGCATTATCACCTTCCTATCTACTCTAAGTCTAGGGCTGGTTTGCTGTTTTGCAGGGCATGTTGTCAGCTCCTACTTCTTTATGATTTGCCAGCCTCCCTTACCTCTGCTTTGGGATTCTACGGACTGCAGCAATGTGGGTACCTACCATAAATGTAGATGTTCGATCCCACATTGCTGCCACGTCCATTTACCCTCCCTCCTTCCCTCTGTGTTTAGGGGTGGTTGTGTAGGTGAGGTTATCTGTTGATATTTTTGTATATATTTTGTATATATTGTACATAATTTTGGTGCAGGTATTTTGGGCCTTGTCTTTCAGTCTAATGCGCCCCTGACCGACGTCAGCCCCTCTCTCTGGTATTGGGGCCGACTGGGACAGCGGACTACCCAATAGTAAGGACTGCAGCAATGTGGATCCTCGAACATCTACATTTATGGTAGGTACAAAACTGTACTTTTTTCTTGTTGTTTACTGCTATTTCCGCCTAAACGCTTGTTTTCTGGCATTTATTGCTTCTCAAAACACTCATTTTATATTGAAAATTGCATTTACTTGTGCCTGCACTTTAAACAAGTCGTTTTTGCTGTAAATTGTATTTTTTAATTGTCTCTGGTTTCCCACTCATGTGCGACAGCCAGTACTGCACTGTAAAAGTTGTTACCTGTTTCTACTGTATTTACTGAAAAAACAAAAAAAAAATATTGCTATTTTCCCGCCTTACTAAGCTAGAAAAGTCCAGTTTCAGGTACCTGCTGATACCTGGACTGTGTTTAAGCTTCTGTGTTGGCCATACCTTACTTGGGCAAAAAGGAAGTTTCTTTGTTCACCAGTGAGAATGGGGAACTCTGAACAGCCTACCTGTCCTTGGAGGAGTGGTTTCTGCCCAGAAACTGTAGATGTTCATCGTGCTATACTGCTGCAGTCATCACACTTGGGGTTATCCTGTCGTCAGGCGGTCCTGCAGTCGGCCGAATCCCAAAGTCTTGGTCCGGCATCGGTTGTCGTCGCCTCTTCCCTGAAGTCAGTGCGACAGGGGTATAAAAGAGACAGCCGACGCCATTTTCTTCAGTCTTTCTTGCCGCGCGGTGCCCGAAGCAGAAGCAGTTCGCAAGTGCCGGTCGGCCAGCTCCTGAAGTTTTCGAATCTAGTTTCAGCCTGAAGTCTTCTCTAAAGCTAAGTACCCCGATGGGGAAACTTTTCTTGCCTCAGACCAATGTCAGACAAAGTTAATAATTGTATTTCTTGTGGGAAGCAAATACCTCATAAGGATTTTCATTCTTATTGTATTCCTTGCCTAGGCCCAGACCACGACGTCTCTGGTTTTCGGTTCTGTGCTAGGTTCAACAAACGTACAATAAAGCGTCGGGCAGAATTCGCCAGCATTATTTTGGCAGAAAGTTTAACTATAGCATGCCTTCAGAGCAACCCACATCAGCAATGAATAAAAAACGCAAAGATAAGGACCGGCAGCAAGGCCAAGACCAGATACCGAGGCCTCAGCAAGGCCTGACGCCAGTTCTCCGGTTTTCAGCGAGGCGCCTTCGCAGCCCCTGACTACAGCTGATTCAGAATTTCTGACGGCATCCCAAACCGAAACCGTTGGGCCTCAGGATCCGGTTCCACCTCACTCCTCGGACGCCAGCCCCGACGGGGATCTGGAAACTTTGAATAGACCTTCGGTCTCAAAGAGTGTCTTCAAACCGACAACTGCCCCTGCCAAGCCTTATGCTAAGCTCAAAGCCCCCTTGAAAGTTAGAAAACCAGGGCCACACACCCCCCACAGGCCCCTATGCCTAAAAAACAGATGCTTAAGATGGCCGAGGACTTAATTACCCTTATCAGGGGATCCCAACCCCCTCCTGATAAAAGGCCTAGACTGGAGGAAGATTATCCTTCCTCTGACCAAGCATCCATTTCCTCAGGCAACTCTGACAACCAGGATTATTCCTTCCCTCCTTATGAAGACTCATATGCTGAAGAGTCCATTCCCTCTGTCTCCCCCCCTGAAGACTACTCTTTTGGGGAAACTTTACACACCATGAGGGAACACTTCCACTGGGAAGGCCAAGATTACTCTGACTCCAAGAAAAGACTCCGTGAGTTTCTTCTTCTTCCACAGCATAGACCCCTGGCAATTCCTCCAGTTTTAGACATTTTGGATGATGTTTTCTCTGAATCCAGTTTAAACCCAGACTCCTTGCCTCCAGCTCCAGCTAAACCAGACAGATACTACCGAGTTCCTGATACTCATAAGTTTCTATACAAAAGCCCTAATGCAGACCCCGAGACCATTTCCCAGGGTCCCAAAGGGGTTAAGGCCTCTACTGCTAAGAATCCACTCCCTTCTGAAAGAGATTCCAGAGCATTAGAAAGATGGGGAAAGAAAGTGTATACTTCTGCCACTTTGGCCATGAGGGCATTAAACTGCCAATTCCACATGCTAAAATACCAGCAGTATTTGATTTCACAGTTAAAGCAGAAGCTGATCCCTCAGACAGATCAACTAGATTTAAAAAAGAGATACAGGATTTGCTGCATGCAGCAGAACAAGTGGGAAAACATACCTTACAGTGTGGTTTTGATTCATTGGACGCCTCATGTAGAGCAGCTGTCACAGGATCTGTCATACGTAGACATGCTTGGCTTAAAGAACAAGCCTTACCAGAACATGTCAAAGCAAAGTTATTGGATGCCTCCTTGCAGAAAGATGTGTTATTTGGTGTCAAAGCAGAGGACGTTTTGAAGAAAATGAAAGAAAAGGCAAAATCTACAGGTACAACCTCCTCGTTTCAGCAGAAACTGGCCATCAAAAAACTGGTCCTTTCCTGCATCAGACAGACCCCAAAGAGGTAGGTACAGGCGCCCAAGGGGCAGAGGCCAGCCACAAGGTTCTTTCAGGCCTAGACAATGGCATACAGCAACTCAAAGAGGTGGAGACGAAAGATCTCAACCTTTCAGGAAACAAACACAATGACTTCCCTCTTCGCCTACCAAGCAAAATTGTCCTGGCAGCACCTTTGGGAGGAAAACTGGCTCTATTTCCACAAAATTGGTGCATCATAACAAAGGACAAATGGATTCTGGACATTATTTTCCGAGGCTACAGATTTCATTTCCACACTTTACCTCGGATGAGAGGCATGCCAAATCTGCCTCCAAACCAATGGACAGAGGCTCAAATGGAAATTTCAGCTCTCATGGATATGAAAGCAATTCAAAAGGTACCTACAAAAGAGCAAGGTCAAGGTTTTTACTCAAGATTGTTTCTAGTCCCAAGAAAGGACAAAGCCTGGAGGCCCATCTTAGACCTCTCAGTTCTGAACACATACCTGGAGGTACTCAAATTCAAAATGCTCACTCTACAGCAGCTCCTTCCCATGCTGGGCAAGGAGTCTTGGCTGATAATGTTGGACCTCAAAGAGGCATACCTGCATGTCCCTATCAGACAAGATTGCAGAAGATACCTCAGATTTTTGGCAGGTACAATGCATTATCAATTCTCTGCACTGCCCTTTGGCTTATCTACTGCACCCAGAGTATTTATGAAATGCCTGGCATCAGTAATTGCATATTGCAGACAACGAGGAATACAAATTTACCCATATCTGGACGACTGCCTGATCCAAGCGGACAGCAAGGACATTCTATTACAGCATCTGGCTTTTGTAACACAGCTGCTCAGTTGCCTAGGGTACACAGTAAACAAAAAGAAGTCAAAACTAATACCCTCGCAACAAATAATATTCCTGGGTGCCAGCTTAAATACAACAGCCCAGATGGCTTACCTCACGCCAGACAAACAAAAGCAATTGACTCAATACTTCAAATAGATAGCAACTTTTACCCAGCTCACTGCAAGGAAAATCTTGCAGGCATTGGGGTTCATGGCATCATGCATTCAACTAATCACATATACAAAGCTGCAAATGAGAAAATTACAATGGTACCTGAAAAGTGTATGGTCTCAACACAGGCACAGCCTTGAAACAAATATACCTATCATTCCCTGCCTTCAAAAAGAGTTCCTATGGTCGGCTCAAGCATGTCAAACAAACAAGGGTCTTCCTTTTGTCTTACTTCCAGCAATCCAAACCATAACAACAGATTCTTCAGACTATGCCTGGGGAGCACACATGGCAGGACAGTGCATACAGGGAAAATGGTCTGCAAAACAAATGCACCTTCACATCAACCAAAAGGAGATGCTAGCTGTGCAAAATGCCCTGACAGCCTTCAAGGACTTCTTGCATCCAGGACAACTCCTAATAAAGACAGACAACACCACAGTTATGTGGTACATAAACAGACCGGGAGGAACACACTCCTGCCCTTTATGCAGACAGGCTATGACCCTATGGAACACAGCTTTGACCTACCAAGTACAACTACAAGCATAATTCCTGCCAGGAAAGGAAAACATGTTGGCAGACGAATTAAGCAGAAACATGGCAGACCCCCACGAGTGGAGACTACACCCACAAGTATTTTCAATGATAACCCAAAGATGGGATGTCCAGACATAGATCTATTTGCATCCCCCAACAATTGCCAATTACAAAAATTCTGCACAAGGACTTATCACTCCCTAGCCTGGAAAGTGGACGCTCTATCATTCAGTTGGACAACACTGACAGTTTATGCCTTCCCTCCACTTCCTCTATTGACCAAGGTATTACTGAAGGTCAGATCAGAGAGACCACAAATGATCCTCATTGCTCCGGACTGGCCACGCCAGCACTGGTACCCATTACTAAGGAACTTGACTCACAGTCCTCCATGGATCTTGCCTCAGTTCCCACTACTGTTGACTCAGAATAACTATCAAACCTGTCACAGCCAGCTCAGAGCTTTAAATTTAGCTGCATGGAGAATTCCTTAAATTATCAATCAACACTTCTCTCAAAGGACGTCCTGAATGTAATTATGGAGGCCAGGAGGCCCAGCACCAAGAAGACTTACTCAGACAAATGGAAAAGATTTTGTGCATGACACCAGGCTAAAGGTCAAAATCCTTGGATTCCAAACATTCCTCACATACTGCAATACCTAACTGAGATGCTACACAAAGGCCTTTCCTTCTCCTCCATTAAGATCCATGCTTCAGCCATTTCAGCTCAATATAATACGGATCCTCCAATTTTCTCACACCCTTTACTTAGACAGTTTCTCAGAGGGGCTAAGAATATAAGACCCCCCAGAAAACCACCACCACCAACTTGGGACCTGAACTTCGTTTTAGAAAAGTTAACACTACCTCCTTTCGAACCAGCATCCTCGGCAGAACTACAATACTTGTCTTGGAAAACAGCCTTGTTACTGGCTATTACCTCAGTACGCAGGGTTTCAGAACTACAAGCACTTATGGCAGTGGAACCTTTCATCATTTTCCATCAGGACAGAGTCTCTTTACGAACTAACCCTACCTTCATGCCCAAAGTAGTATCCAGTGTGGCTTTGAATCAGACCATTCATTTACCCACCTTTTATCCTAACCCACAGAATAAAGGAGAAAGGCTCCTCCACTCTTTGGACATTCACAGACAGCTACGTTACTATTTAGATAAGACAAACATCTTCAGAAAAACTAACCAACTCTTTGTATCATATGCTGCAGGTTCACAAGGAAAGGCTATTTCAAAACAGACCATCTCCAAATGGATAGCACATTGTATCCGCTTTTGCTACTCGCACCATGGGAAGGCAGTGCCTGTCAATATTAGATCCCATTCTACCAGGGCTACTGCAACCTCAGCAGCCTTTCTCAGAGGGGTTCCTACCAAAGACATTCTGGAGGCAGCTACTTGGAGTTCAGTGCACACCTTTACCAAGCACTACAACCTTCCATTGTACTCAAAAACCAGGGCTGGTTTTGCCACTGTAGTTCTGCAGGGCATCCTAGCATCACCTAACCCAGTTTAGTACCAGCCACCCTTCCATAGCTTTGGGATTCTACTCAAGTGTGATGACTGCAGCAGTATAGCACGATGAACATAGTACAGTTTTGTACCTACCATAAATGTAGATGTTCGAGTGGTTATACTGCTGCAATCCAGGTTACCCTCCCTCCATCCCCTCTACATACCAGGGTGTTACTTACAACTCCATGTACCTCAATCTATTGGATGCAGGTCTATATGATGTATTTGCTAACAGCTAGTACTATTGCTTATCTACTAAGGTATTGTTTCATAGCTATTGTATTGCCTTCCTACTTAGGGGCACCTGACATCTGGGGCAAGAAAAACTGAAGAAAATGGTGTCGGCTGTCTCTCTTATACCCCTGTCGCACTGACGTCAGGGAAGAGACGACGACAACCGACGCCGGACCAAGACTTTGGGATTCGGCCGACTGCAGGACCGCCTGACGACAGGATAACCCAAGTGTGATGACTGCAGCAGTATAACCACTCGAACATCTACATTTATGGTAGGTACAAAACTGTACTTTTTTTTGGCCGTTTTGAGCTCATTTCTATCTCTTTAATCTTTCTGATATAAAAAACGCATTTGTGGGGTTTAGCGCTCTGGGCATCGCCGGTTAGCTAGGGGTAAATTATTCTCAGCTCCACAAAGTCTACTCTATCAGTTTTTCCCTTGGAACTAGACAAACCTTCAACTCTAGCACTCAAACCATTCATTTTACAGCCCAGCACTTGCTTAAAACTCATAACAAGCACTAACTACCCCTTGCACTAGCCCCCCTTATACTGTCCAGAAGGACAAGGCTCTCTAATCATCCCCACCAGTCAGTCAGGAAAACAGATCACTCTACCTATTCAGGCATGTCCAAAGGGCAGTTTCCGGTGTACTCTCCAGTCCAACTGGTGAATCTGGGCATTTTGAGGCAATGTTACAACTGCCTCATGTACACAGACAACCCTCTCCTCCTACCACCGAACACTAATATATGCGAGAGATGCAATTATACAGCCATACTGGAGGCAAAGCTCTCTCAACCCAAGACTGGAACTGACAGTCAAGAGGAGAAGGGTAATACTTGCAACACACCACCAGTCTCACATAGACCTAGCAAACCAACACAGGCAAATAACACACATAAATACGTGAAAACATACTCGGAGGCTCTAAATAAAAATCTGCAAAAGCAACAGAGACCTCTAAAGCAGACATCCAAGCAACCTCCACAACCCATCACCAATCATGAAACACATACTTCACATAATCAGTGTGTCATGCAATCACAGCCCTTAAGGCAAAATAACATACCCAACACACTAGTAATAGGTGACTCTTACACTGATGTCCCACTAACTAGGCTGGACAAGGAGAAGGTTACAGTTAGCTGTGTGTCGGGCACCAGGATCAGGTCACTCCAGAACAAATACAAATATGACTGTCATTGTACAAGTTGGTGTGAATGACCTGAGATGTACCTCCCTGGACTACATGAAAAGAGACATGGAAGAGCTCTCTGATTTTGTAGCCCAGGCAGGTATGACCCTAACCCTGAGTAGCATCCTGCCCTCACCACAAATGATGCCACAGTATAAAGAAAAAATGATCAATTTCAACAATTGGCTAAGTTTTTGGTGTCATTCAAAAGAGATCCAGTGTCTGTCTGCCCGAGATGACATGCTCAACAAGCCACGTTGCTTTGCAAGAGATGGCTTGCACCTGTCACCCTTGGGCTTTCGAATACTGGCAAAGGCTCTTGCCACCCCCATAGTGCCTTTTTTAGACAAGGCTCAAAAGACAAATCCACCACCGTAAATAGCACAAGAAACCAAAAACTGAGAGTAATGCTACTCAACGCTAGAAGTCTAAACCTCAAAATGCATGCACTCGAGGCACTCCTCAGTATGGAGAACATCGATATCTGTGCAGTAACAGAAACCTGGTTTAAGGCTCCAGAGAGCACCCCAGCACTACCAGGCTGTAACTCATACCATACCTTTCGGCCACAGAACCCGGACCAAAACACAAAAGGCGGGGGTGTATCCATTTTCATCAAGGATACTCACACCTCCAGGTTAGTGGGGCAGCACAATGCATCAGAAATCATCCAAGTGCAACTAACAATGGGCAAAACTGCAATCCAAATTGTAGCTTGCTACAGATCACCCACCTTGACCCAGGACCTCCATTCTGCATTTCTCGAGACACAGGGAACTATGAAGGTCCTAACAAACACCCTAATATTGGGTGATTTCAACTACCCAAACATTAACTGGGAGAACTGCTCAAGTACTAACTCCCTTGCCCAATGCTTCCTAGAATTTATAAACTCGAATACCCTGGATCATCTGGTCAACACCCCCACCAGAGGGAATGACATATTGGACCTGATCATCACCAACATGGGTGACCGGTGTTCCACACTGGAGGGCAACCCCTCGCTGGTTAGATCAGACCATAGACTAATCACTCTGGATATCCACATTCCGCCCCCAACCCCAATCATGGAAACCACCGTGAAAAACTATTCAGAAGCAAACTTCAAGTTACTTAAGACCAAGGTGGAAAGGTTCACAGCCCCCACGCCAATGGACAATGCTGTCCAAGCTGCTGAAACCTATACAAAGGCACTCTGTGATCATCTGCAGGAATGCATGGATCATGCTATCCCAAGTAAAGCCAAGACTCACTCCTCCAAGAAAAGTAAACCAGTCTGGTGGACCCCTGCCATAAACAAGTTCTACAATAGAAGGAGGAAACTAGTACAGATAAGAGCAAAATCCCTAGAAGGAAAGACATCCCTGATCAGTATCGGCAAGAAACTATGATCCCTCATTAAGTCATCCAAGGTTAGCTTCAAATGAAAAATTGCCAAGGACTCCAAAGATAACCAGAAGGCGTTCTTTAGCTATATCAAGAACCTAAGTGGAAACTCTCAGATCTGCTCTGAGTTGGTGCAGAATGGCACAAAATACACTGAACTGACTGATATTGCCAACATTTTGGCAGACAGGTTTAGTGCAAACTTCACACCCCTCTCACCCCCTAAAGGGCCCATAACCATACCAGAAGAATGTAAGGCCCCAGCAATCACAGACACACAGGTTAAAACAGCCCTATCCAAAGGCAGAAACACAGCCTCAATGGGACAGGATGGTGTCCCAGGCTGCATCCTACAAGAGCTCCAAAATGAACTAAACCTCCACCTAAACACACTGTTCAAACTCAGCCTCTCTAAAGGCTACGTACCCACAGAGTGGCGCACAGCAACAGTTATCCCACTCCACAAAGGTGGCGACACAACGGACCCCAGGAACTATCGCCCTATAAGCCTGACTAGCCTGGTCTGCAAGGCTATGGAGCGCATCATCATGGAACTCATTAACAGAGTCATTGGGAACCTCCAAACTTTGGACCTCACCCAGTTTGGCTTTAAGGGCAGATCATGCCTCCTAAACCTGGTGGACTTTGTCGAGACAGTTAACAAGGCATTAGATGAGGGTAAGGAGGTCAACACAGCCTACCTAGACCTCACAAAGGCTTTTGACACCATTCCCCACTCTGGTATTATAGACAAGCTCACCAACCTGAACATTAACCCCTACATCACGAGATGAGTTGCAAATTGGCTCACGGACAGAACCCACATGGTGAGAGTTGCAGGCTCTAGGTCCAACTCTCAACCGGTTACAAGTGGCGTCCCCCAGGGCTCAGTCCTAGGACCCCTCCTGTTCGGTATATACTTCTCAGAGGTACAGGCAAGCATAAGAGGACTTTGGCTGACCAAATTCGCAGACGACTGCAAACTAGGGGCCATAATTGATTCTCCGGCTGATACAGACCCCATCCAGAAGGGTCTCACTGAGATGGATACCTGGTGTCAAAGTCATGTCCTCAAGCTGTATGCCAAAAAGTGCATATTCATCCCCTATGGAAAAAACAAAGTACCCATGAACTACCACATAGGTGGTAGTCCCCTAAAAACAGAAAAAGTAATAAGGGATCTGGGGACCCAAGTAGATGGTAATCTCTCCTTTGATAATCATATTGCCAAGGTGGTTAGAAAATCCTTCTATGTGGCCCACCTAATCTCAAAAGGGTTCGCATCCAGATCAAAGAAGGTTATTGTGCCTCTCTATTCATCACTTATTAGACCCATTATAGAATGCAACGCCACATTTGAGATGTACCTTACTAGACACCTGCAACAGCTGGAAAGACCACAGAAGTTACCTCACCAAGAGGATTACTGGTCTCAAACAGATGACCTATGCAGCCCGACTAAAGAAACTCCAGCTGTACTCGGTTGCATACTGCTTACTCAAAGGTGATCTTTGCCTGACATACAAGGCCATGTCCAACCCAGAATTGACGGATATGCTCCACCTAAAAAAAAAAACAATCCCTGAGAGCCACACTCTCTAGGGATATAAACTTTACCACAACGTTAAATAGGACGTGCTGGAGGGATAGATTCCTGACCCAGAGACTTCCCATGCTTTGGAACAAAATTCCAATGTACGTCAGGCAGAGCCCTTCACTAGCACTCTTCGAGAGAAACCTTGATGGGTGGATGGGAAACAGAAAATTTACCCCGGGGATCACTGCAGTGGCTCTGCTGGACAGAGGCGCAGGGAACTAATGGCTCTGCTGGTCAGAGTCACAGGGAACTAATCTAAGGGGATGGCGAAAGCCAACACACTCTGGCTAGGCTTATAAATGCCCTTGGGCAGATAGCCTAGTACTTACCTATGAACCTATATTATTTTCATTAACTCTTAAGACACAACTATTTCAATGCCAGTTCAGTTGTCAGTTTGCCAGCTTTTTTAATACTGTTGACCACAGTTTATATTACTGCATATCTTAGTGTTCTGTTATGCAGTTTCACAGTTAATATAAGTGCTTGGGTTACTTGCAGTATCACTGCAAAGTTTATGTAGAGACTCCTGTTATGCAGTAGGACAGGAATTAACCAGCTCTGAGGGTCATGGCAAGGTAGCTGTGGATCAATATGCATGTTTGCTTTTAGGAAGCTTTCTAATGGCTTGCACAGGTGTGTGTATAAGTATTGAGCGCGTGCGAGCCTCACTGCCATTTTGTAGTAAGCTGTTGACACACAAGTATGTTTGTGTAGTCTGTCCATCAGTTTGTTTATATTTTGTAATGCTGCCATCCATCCTGATGTGTTTATGTTTAGTAAAGCATATAAACAAACTACTCCACCTGCTCGTCGTCTACACTAGAGGCGGATGAGTGACGTGGTGCCAGAATGGGATCCAGATTCCTCAGCTTCGAGACAGAGAGGCACACAGTTAAGTTTGGAGTGATCTTTGCCTAACATAGAAAGCTATGTCAAATCCAGAGCTGTTGGGCATGCTCCACTTACAGAAATCCCAATCCCTCCGAGCTACACGCTCTAAGGATCTAAACCTTGTCACCACAATGAAAAGAACATGCTAGAGAGAGAGATTCCTGTCCCAGAGACTTCCCATACTCTGTAACAGGCTACCCATCTATGTCAAGCAAAGTTCTTCATTAGCACTCTTCAAGAAAAATCTTGATGATTGGATGAGAAATAGGAAAATCTGAAGTAGTTAACTTCATTTTATCTGCAACCTGTGGGTATTTGGATCCATATCGGATCCGAGCCGGCAAATTATTTTCTAGCATCTGCTCCAAGCTCCGAACTCCTCCCCTACCCATAATACACCACCATCTCCTACCTTCCCTCAGATCTCGTTTGCCGCGCTATAGTGAGAATTATGGTCTCTTTTGCTCTGAGCTCAGGGATAAGTAAATTGGTATTGTTCTTCCTATTTAGTGTGTCTGTGATCGTTCGTGTATCCTACCTCCCCCATTAATATAACGCTTTGTTCGTTGGTTCAAAAAAAAAAAAAAAAAGTTTTTTGTCTTGTCAATTGCCGTTAGGCCCACTTTCACTCAGTGTGTTTGTGTGTGTGTGTGTGTGTGTGTGTGTGTGTGTGTGTGTGTGTGTGTGTGTGTGTGTGTGTGTGTTGTATTCTTTCTGTAGGGAGTGGCGTTCAGTTTTGGACTATAGCTGATCAGCCTAAATCAGTCTTCAAAAAATGTACAGTGTGTGGCCACAAGCTATCACCGGCTGATGGTCACACTCTGTGCGTAATTTGTTTGGGAGTGCCCCATTTATCCACTCAGTGTGCTATGTGGGTTTTAACCAAAGAGCCCTCAGGGATCGAAAGGCCAAATTGGTCGCCAAGGGTATGCTGGATTCTGCTTCGGCCTCTGTCTCCGGTACTACTACCAAATCTCTCACCCAGACAGGGACTCAAACTCCCGCTTCTTCTGGTGCTGGGGCAGACAAGCAAAAAGAAAAAGACAGACAAGGACAGAGAAAGGCACAGGGAGGATAAAGAAAGGAGGAGGGATAGGCCTCGCAAGAGATCCCCGGACAGGGAGCCTTTCCTTAGCCCTCCTTCTAAGACTTCGAGGCCAGTTTCTCCACGACTCCGATCACCCCACTTCTCGCCGGAGCCGCTGGAATCTTTGGATCAGAGGTCTTCCTCACCCTTACTGCGCAGACCAGCCAGATCCGAGTCGGTTGCTTCTTCGCGATCGACTCGGAGCCTATCAGACTTAGACATGGACAGGATGATTCGGAGATTTCTTCAAGCCCAAATACAGATGGGAGTCTTGCCAGGCCTCTCTCCCTCCGGAGGGGGGACCTCCATGCCCTTTTTCCACCCCATCTCTCCTTCCCTGATCCGAGTGACTGCTTCGGGGTTTTTGGATCTGAGAATCTTTGGAGCTGGTAGCTCGGCACCGATGGTTCCTCCATCCTCGACTCCGGCTGTTACCTTGATTTCCTCGGATCTGGCTAGTTTGGATCTGGGTGACTCTCTGAGCCGTGGGCAGTGTGTTGGACCCGAGGGAATGGAGTTTTCTTTGGCTCTGGCTTTTTCTTATCCGAACTGTTCCCTTGGACCTCAGGCTACCCTCACTTTGACTCCAATCCCCGCTTCGGACCCGGGAAGGGCTTCTTTCTTGCTGGGTGCCAAGGAGGTGCGCTCTCCATCGGGGTTCGAAGTGATGGAGAGGGTTCTCTCCCAAGGATTTAGACCCCAGCCCATCTCCTCGGATTCCACCCAGACCCCGCTACATTTGGTGTCGACTCCCTTCATCCTGTCTCAAGGACAGCCCGTGCCAGAGGACCCCCAGGTTATTCCCTCTGAGGAACCCCCTGCAGCTCACGAGTCCTCTTCAGAGTGTCCCACTGTAGAGGGTAAGCGCAAGTGCAAAAGGAGGCACTTGGACTCCCCTGAGTCCCTCACTACTGACACAGACTTGGAGGAAGGAGAAGGTTCCCCTAGGTCACCTCCCGATGATATCTCCTTTGGAGACATCATGCAGATTTTCCGCCAGAGGGGAGGTTGGTCAGCCCCAAAACCGTCTACAGATGAGTCCGTGTTTCTGGAGGCCTTTGGCATGGGCTCATCTACTACCTGGATGTCCCCACCAGCGGATCCCTTGGTAGACCTTATCACCACGTGGGCATGGAAGGTGCCTGACATCGTAGAGCCTATCCCCAAACGCCCTGACAAGATCCTGTCTCCTTCCACCGACAGACAACCATGGTCTAAAGGAGCCCCATTGACGCTATGGTGGTTGCAGCAGCCACCAAGAAGGAAATAGCACAGGAGAGTTCTTCAGTCCACCCTCCGGACAAGGAGTCCAGGTTGGTGGATAGATTTGGGAAGCGTGTTTATTCGTCAGCGACTTTTTCCATCCGTGTGCTGGACTATGTGGCATATGTTATCCGGCTTCAGTGAGACCTTGTCTCAGAATTTGCTGAGTCGTCCCCAGAGTCCTTATCGCAGCAGGACAAACAACTGTTCTCTGTGAAAATGTTGACTCTGAAGTCGGTATCGAACACGTCATGCATCTCCTTTCCCAAGCTACAGAAGGAGCGGCTAGGGTGGCTGGGACAGGCGTAGCCATGAGGTGTCACGCCTGGCTAAGGTTGTGTCAGTTTGCGGACCCTTTCAAGGCATCATTTATTAATGCCCTTATGACGGTTCCTCCCTTTTCGGGAAGACAATACGGGACGCCCTTGTCCAAAGCGAAAAAGACGGGAAGACTTTGTCTGCTGTTGGGATCCGCTTCTCTAACCCTCAGCGGTCCTTTTCTAGAAATCAAAGAGGGCAAAAGAAGATGTGGTTCCTGAAATCTCGGTTTTCCCGGGATCTCAGGACAACTATTCCCCCAGAGGCAGAGGGGGACAGGATCGACACCGACCCAGAGGTAGAGGGGGTCCTAGGAATTTTGGGTCTAAAGAACCTTTTTCTGACAGGCCCGCCCAACAGCCCTGAGGGTTTGCCCGACTGCCCTACTCTGGAGGCAGTCGGAGGGCGATTGTCATTGCACCCAGCGGCATGGGAGTCCATAACTGCAGATCGTTGGGTGCTACAAATAATATCCAGAGGCTACACTATCCCATTTATTGCCCCACCGGGGCCTACAAGATACTTCCTGGATGTTCCACCTGCTCACAGGGAGGCCGCAGCTTTAGAGGTTTTAAAGCTACTTTAAAAACGAGCCATCAAACCGGTCCCCTTTGGCCAGTCCAGATTAGGCGTTTACTCCAGGTTCTTTTTAGTGCCGGAAAAGACGGGGGACCTCAGGCCCATCTCGGACCTGTCAACCTTGAACCTGTCCATCGCCAAACAAAAGTTCTGGATGGTCACCTTACAGTCCTTTCTACCTTATCTCCGAGAGTGTGACTGGATGTGCTCGTTAGACCTCCAGGATGCCTACTACCATATCAAAGTTCACAGAAGCTCCAGGAGGTTTCTTCGATTTTAGTTGGGAGCCAGTCACTTCCAGTTTAGAGCTCTACCCTTCGGTCTCACCACAGCCCCCAGGGTGTTCACCAAGGTAATGGCAGTCATAGCAGCTCACCTGAGGCTTCAGGGAATTCAGGTCTTTCCATATCTGGACGACTGGCTCTTCGCTGCGTCCAAGAGTCTTCTATGTCTGGCCCGAGACTACTTTCTTCTCCTGGCAGATCGATTGGGAATTACAGTCAATGTTCACAAACCCCAGTTGCAACCAGTACAAGTTTTAGACTTCATCGGGGCATGGCTAGACACTTTGCAGCTAAAAGTTTTCTTAACATCAGAAAGGATCTTCCATCTCATGTGTCACATAGCTCAAATAGTGAACCTCAAATTTCCAAAGGCGAGCGATGTTCTCTGGGCTCCATGGCTGCCTCTATATCTGTTCTTCCTTGCGCACGCCTTCATATGCGGGTTCTTCAATGGACTCTGCCGGTCCAATGGTCTTGGCTAGACCTGTCCATGGATTTTCCAATCAGGATCAGTCACACCTGCAGGACGTCCCTCCCTTGGCGGCTAAGTTCACTGGAGGTTGCAGCGGAACGCCCCTTCGTGTCATCCCCAGTCCAAGCCACAGTGACCACGGACGCCTCCCAACTCGAATGGGGGGGACACTGTTTGGGAAGGACAGTCCAAGGCATGTGGTCCCAGACAGAGACCAAGTTGCACATAAATGTTCTAGAGATGAGGGCAGTGCTTTTAACGTTGAAAGCCTTTCACACTGTCCTCCCTCTCAGAATGATTGCAATTCAGTCAGACAACATGTCGGTTTTATGGTATGTCAACAAACAAGGGGGAAACAGGTCCTATCCCCTGTGTCATGAGGCTGAGAGTGTGGGCGTCTTCCACTGGTTGGTTTCTGATTGCAACGCACATCCTGGGACACTCCAACATTTTAGCGGACAGATTGAGTCGGGCTGTTCTGATGCCGCATGAGTGGTCTCTGAAACAGTCAGTGGTGGAGGAGATATTCCTTCCATGGGGACAGCCTTGCTGCAATCTCTTTGCATCTCCTTCCAACGCAAAGTTCAGCGAGTTCTTCACTCTGATTCCCTCCCCAGGGAATTCCCCCAGAGACTAGTCCATGTTTGGCCCCCCGGGCTTTTGTATGCTTACCCTCTATTACCACTCATTCCAAAGTTTCTTCAGAAAGCTTGCTGACTAGGGTGCAAAGTGATCCTCATTGCCCCATTCTGGCCTCGCCAAGTTTGTTTTCCCTTCCGTTGGTCTCATCTTGTAGCTCCTCCGTGGATTCTGGATCCTTGCCCAGATCTAATTTCTCATTCTTTAGGTGCCTGCCCGCCCAGCCTGGACAGCCTCAAGCTGACAGCTTGGTTGCTCCAGTTCCATTGATTGCCAGGACTCCCGGTCTTTTATCCCTTGTAAAATCTATACTAGTGGCCTCTCTTAAAGCTTCCACTAGGAAAGTTTATTGCAGTAAATGGAAGTGTTTTCCATTTTGGCCTCTCACAGGAACCTGGATCCTTTTTACAGCCCCTGTTCTGGTGGTGTTAGATTTTTTGACTAGTATTTTTCAGCAAGGAGCTAGCTTCTCCATGGTGAAAGTACAGTTTCCAGCCATTTCTAATTTTCATGTTGGGGAAGATAACATTGCCTTAGCTTCTTCTAGGCTGTGTAAGGCTTTTCTTAAAGGCACTTCTCTTTTGCGTCCTCCTGTCAAAGATTCAGTGTCTCCTTGGGACCTTACCTTCGTCCTCCAGTCATTGGTGGCTCCCCCCTTTGAACCTGCAGCTTCAGTGGATCTAAAATTTTTGTCTTGGAAGACAGCCCTTCTAGTGGCCATTACATCAGCTGGGAGGGTTTCTGAGCTTCAGGCTTTGTCTGCCGTGTCTCCTTATTTGGTCTTCCATAAGGATAGGGTATCTCTCCATCCAAATCCTTCATTCTTACCCAAAGTGGCATCTGAATCAAGCATAAACCAGTCTATTAATCTACCCATTTTCTTTCACAATTTCCAAAACAAGGGTGAATATAAACTTCACTTGTTAGATGTTCATAGACAACTTCGTTTCTATCTTCATAGAACAAAGTCATTCTGCAAGTCCAAACAATTGTTCGTTTCCTTTTCCAAACCTTTTTTGGGAAAGGCCATTTCCAAGGTTTCCTTAGCTAGATGGATCACTCTTTACATTTTGTATGTTTACAAAGCAAAAGGTTTATCTCCTCCTGGTATAATTAAAGCTCACTCTACCAGGTCCATGGCGACTTCTGCTGCCTTTTGGTCTGGGGTGTCTTTGGATGACATTTGCACAGCAGCATCTTGGGCATATCTACATACCTTCATTTCTCATTATAAATTAGACCTGATTTCCAGAGGAAGAGCATCCTTTGGCTCTGCGGTGCTCAGGAATATCCTTCCATGAGGGCCTTCCAGGATTTAAGTAGCTGGGACTTTGTCCCACAGGTTGCAGATAAAATGAAGTTAACTACTTCAGATAAAGAATTTATGTACTCACCATAACGTTCCATCTGAGTAGTTATACTTCATTTTTCTGCAACCTTCCCTCCCTCCATCCCCCTGTCCTTATCATATCCATAAGTATGTTGGGTTCTTTGGGCTGAGTTGCTAATGTGTATAGTTGCAGCAAACTCGATCTGAGGGAAGGCAGGAGATATGGTGGTGCATTATGGGTAGGGGGTGGAGCTTGGAGCAGATGCTCGAAAATAATTTGCCGGCTCTGATACGATATGCATCCAAATACCCACAGGTTGCAGAAAAATGAAGTATAACTACGTTATGGTGAGTACATAACTTCTTTTTCACCCCGGGGATCACTTTTGTGGCTCTGCTTGACAGGGGCACAGGAAAATTATTTTCTTGGGAGGCGAAAGCCAGGTTACCTTTTTGGCTAGGCTTATATAGGCCCTAGGGCCAATAGCCTAGTGCCTACCTATGAACCTATAGAGGAGTGAATCATCCCTACCGCACATATAACTCACAAAACAGATCAGAAATGAATTTCAGGTACTAAAACTTGCTCAAACTATTTCTTATTCACAAAATATGAAACAAGGCATTCAGAATGCTCTAAACAAATTTCTAAACAGAAATATTCAAAATTACATTATATTAAAAGAAATATTCGAAATAATTACAAAAAATGTTTGGAATATAGTCTAAGTCACATAAAATGAATAAAATAAGGGAAATGGCTGCATTTTCTCAGTAAGTACTACTTTTTCACATTAATCAAAGCTATTTGAGTTGTCTAGTGTGTGTCAAGTGTTCACATGTTTGCAGTGTTACAGTACAGTTATTTCACTAAATATAGTCATTTCAAAGCATATTTCGCAAAGTACAGTATTTCGAATAGTTTCTTGTGAATTTGAATATTATTACAGGCACATATAGCAGCTTGTTCATATGTACTTACAAGGGCCATATGTTTCAGTGTGTTTGGGCATATTTAAACTTTCAACAAGTACATCCTTTTTCGCTAGTTTTTGCACTCTTTGTTACGTTTTATCAGTGTTTTGTGAGTGCTTTCTGCAACTTTTGGCTTATTTGTTTATTATTGCGGGCTGGCGATGGAGAAAGGAACCCCATCGGAAAGTAAGAGACAGGAAGAAATGGGCCAATCTTGAAAACTGATTGGCCAACTTACGGAGTTGATTGACTTACTAACGCCGTTGTGCCAATCCCTGATGGGAACGAGTTCAAGATCCTCCCATGCATCAGGAAATGGAACCGAAGGGTTGATTGCACAGAAATGTAAGAGGAAAAGGGAGCTTATGGGCAACAATTACGAAGCCGGCGACCAAAACAAACCAAAAGGTGAAACTTTTAATCCTGATGCTACACCAAGGATTTTTGGCACAAATACTTATATGGAACTACCTACTAGGGAAAATATTAACATTGGAACAAAATCTAAACCGCTGACTTTCAACCAAGCGGCAGCAGGTACTGTTACACAAAATAACTTTAAAGAAACCACTGAATGGTTACATGCAAATTATTGTTTTAAATTTGAATCCGGTGGTCACTGTATGCCACCCAACTCTGATTCTTTATTGTATGAAAGTTGATAAACTATCTAAATTAATGCTAAAATTCCATACATTATGTATTGAGAATGCATATTTAACAGAGTGTATCAATAGGAACATTGTTCCAAAAGGTTTACGTATATTTAAATACCCCAATAATGTTCAAATGGGGTCTGTTTTTCATAAGGAACTTTTAGAAGTATTCAGTAGGTGTGGTTTAGATGTATTAAAACTTATAATTAAAGAGAATGTAAGATGGCAGAAAACTTTACAGAAAGAGATTGACAAGTTGGATTTATGTATTAAGGATGATCTTATTTTCAGTATTAGAGAAGAAAAAGAGAAATATTTTAGAATAAGAAGTGAAATAGATGTAAAATGTGATGAACTGGTTAATAGAAAGATGAAAAAGTTAGAGGGACATACATGAGTATGAAAATAACATCAGCTACCCCAAGCCACCTTACAGGAATAGTACTAATTATGTTTCAAACATTCAGAAAAATGTTTTTTATTTCAATGACCAACAAAATTTAGAAGAAAGATATGATGAAGAATACAATCAAGCTTTTCCCGCCCCTACCTAGTTTTGAAAGGGGTATGAATCATCAAGGGTATCAACAGGAACATTTTCGAATTGGGGGGGATACCAGAAGTAGATACCCCTTCTGCTAATGAGGAATTTAAAGATCTAGAAACTGTAATTGATGGATTTAGGAATACATACAATGATTTTTCAATATATAATTTCAGTAATATTCCATTGATTAAGGAACATTTTGACCTACTTAGCAAAAACATACTCGGAGGCGCTGATTAAAAATCTACCAAAACAACAGAGGCCTCCAAAGCAGACACCCAAGCAACCACCACCTCAAGACATAGCAAATGCAACACATAGTTCACAAAGTCAGTGTGCTAAACAGTCACAGCCCTTAAGGCCAAACAACATGCCAGACACATTTGTAATAGGTGACTCCATAGTCAGGCACACTGACGTCCCGCTCACCAGACTGAACAAGGAGAGGGTCACAGTAAGCTGCCTGTCGGGAGCTAGAATCCGCCACATAACACAAGCACTCAGGTCACTCCACAGCAAGTACAAATATGACTCAGTCATTGTACATGCAGGTGTAAACGACCTGAGACGTACCTCCCTGGACTACATGAAAAGAGACATAGAGGAGCTCTCTGATTATGTAGCCCAGGCCGGTATGACCCTGACCCTGAGCAGCATCTTACCCTCACCAAGAATGATGCCACAGTACAAAGACAAAATGATCAGTTTTAACAATTGGCTTAATTACTGGTGTCATTCTAAGGGGAGCCAGTGTCTGTCTGCTTGGGATGACATGCTTGACAAGCCACGCTGCTTCGCAGGGGATGGTTTGCACCTGTCACCCCTGGGCTTCCGGATATTGGCCAAGGCTCTTGCCACCCGCATAGTGCCTTTGTTAGGCAAGGCTCAAATGACAAACCTACCTCCCTAGAAAACACAAGTGGAAAAAAACTAAGGGTAATGCTGCTCAATGCCAGAAGTCTAAACCTCAAGATGCAGCCCTAAGCCCTTCTCAGTATGGAGAACATCGATGTCTGTGCAGTGACTGAAACCTGGTTCAAGGCTCCTGAGAGCACCCCAGCACTATCAGGTTTTACCTCATATCATGCTTTCCGGCCCCAAAACTTGGACAGAACCACAAAAGGAGCGGGAGTATCCATTTTCATCAAAGATACCCACACCTCCAGGTTAGTGGCAACGCACAAAGCATCGGAGACTATCCAGGTGCAACTAACCATAGGCAAAACCGCCTTACAGTTTGTAGCATGCTACAGACCACCCTCTCAAACTCAGGAACCCCACACAGCCTTCCTGAAGACACTGGAGAGTATGAATGTCTCTCCAAATACCATCATTTTGGGAGACTTCAACTACCCAAACATAGACTGGGAACATTACTCAAGCCCCAACACTCTAGCCCAAAGGTTCTTAGAATTCATAAACTCAAATGCAATGGAACAACTAGTCACCATTCCCACAAGAGGAGACAATATACTAGGCCTGATCATCACAAACATGGGGACAAAATGCTCCACACGGAAGTACATCCCTCTTTGGTAAGATCAGTCCATAAATTAATCTCACTGGAAATCCACATCCGCCCCACCCCTGCACAAAAGACCACAGTGAAGAACTTCTCAAAAGCAAACTTCACACTTCTTAAGACTGAAGTGGTATCTTTCAAGGCCCCTGGGCCAGTGGAAACCACAACCAACACTGCTGAATCCCTTGCAAATGCCTTCTATGGGCACCTTCAAGAATGCATGGATCATGCAATCCCAAATAAAACCAAGACCTATTCCCCCAAAGGCAGGTGACCGGTCTGGTGGACCCCAGCCATAAACAAACTTTACAACAGAAGGAGGAAGCTACTACATGACAGAGCAAAATCCCTAAAAGGAAAGGCATCTCTGATCAGTACTAGCAAAAAACTACGATCACTCATAAAATCATCCAAGGCCAACTTTGAGAGAAAAATCGCAAATGACACAAAAGACAATCAGAAGGCCTTCTTTAGCTATGTTAGAAACCTGGGTGGAAACTCCCAGATATGCTCAGAGTTAGTCCAAAATGACACAAAATACACTGAACCCACTGACATTGCCAACATTCTGGCAGACAGGTTCAGTGCAAATTTCTCCTCCCTCCCCAAAAGGAGAAATATCTACCCCAGCAGAGTGTAGCCTCTCTAACATCTCAGATGCCCAGGTGAGAGCTGCCCTCTCTAAAGCTAAAAACACAGCATCAATGGGACTGGATGGTGTCCCGGGCTGTGTGCTACATGAACTCCAAGAGGAACTAAACCCACACATAAAGCTGCTGTTTAATCTTAGCCTTACCACAGGATACGCACCCAAAGAGTGGCGTACGGCAACAGTGGTCCCACTTCACAAAGGCGGTGCTTCTACGGACCCTGGAAATTACCGCCCCATAAGCCTGACGAGCCTGGTCTGCAAAGCTATGGAGAGGATCATTATGGAACTCATAAACAAAGACATTGGGGACCTACAGACATTGGATCCTACCCAATTTGGCTTTGTCAAGGGCAGATCCTGCCTTCTGAACTTGGTCGACTTTTTTGAAACAGTCACTAAGGCCATTGATGAGGGTAAGGCAGTTCACTCAGCCTACCTTGACCTTGCAAAAGCCTTTGACACAATACCCCACTCAGGCATCATAGACAAACTCACCAGCTTAAATGTAAACCCATATGTCACAAGATGGGTTGCAAACTGGCTCAAGGACAGAACCCACAGGGTCAGAGTTGCTGGAGCTATGTCAAACTCTAAACCAGTCACAAGCGGTGTCCCACAGGGCTCAGTCCTGGGACCCCTCTTGTTCGGCATTTATTTTTCCGAGGTACAGGCAAACATAGGAGGATTGTGGCTGACAAAGTTCGCAGATGACTGCAAACTGGGTGCCATAATTGATACTCCAGCGGACACAAACATCCTTCAGAGAGGCCTCATAGAAACGGATAATTGGTGCCAGAGCCATGGCCTTAAGCTAAATGCCAAAAAATGTATAGTCATACCCTTTGGGAAAAACAAGGTACCGACAAATTACCACATAGGCGGTAATCCAAAGAGGTAATCAGGGACCTAGGGACCCAGGTTGACAGTAACCTCTCATTTGACACTCACATTGCCAAAGTGGTTAGGAAGACCTTCTATATTGCCCACCTTATCATGAAGGGTTTCACATCTAGATCAAGAGAGGTCATTGTGCCCTGTACTCTTCTCTTATCAGGCCAATGATTGAGTACAATGCCCCATTTGGGATGTATCTCACCCGACACCTGCAGCAGTTGGAAAGACCCCAAAAGTTCCTCACCAAGAGGATAAAGGGTCTTAAACATATGTCATATGCTGCCCGACTGAAAAAAACTCCAGCTCTATTCAGTCGCATACCGCCTACTCAGAGGTGATCTGTGCCTGACGTACAAGGCCATGTCCAATCCTGAATTAATGGACATGCTCCACCTCAGAAAATCCAAATCCATCAGAGCCACGAGAACAAGTGACTTAAACCTCAACACAGAAATAAATAGAACGTGCTGGAGGGACAGATTCATAACCCAGAGGCTCCCTACACTCTGGAACAGAATCCCAGTCCATGTTAGGCAGAGCCCCTCACTGACTCTATTCAAGAAAAATCTCGACGAGTGGATGGGAGATCGTAGGTTTACCCCGGGGGTCATCTCTTTGTCACTACTAGACAGAGGCATAGTAAACTAAACCCTAAAAGGGCGTAGTATTCTCATACAAAGGGGTGGTGTAAGCCACATACACTCTGGCTAGGCTTATAAATGCCCTAGGGCAGATAGCCTAGTACGAACCTATGAACCTAAACCTATGAACCTATGAGATCTAACTAAAACTTTGTTGGACATTAAATTATTTTTAAGGAAGGTGAATCTGGAAATTATGTTTTCCAATAACAATGTAAATAATAAACAAGGACTTGTACAAAAAACTATATACAATCCCCCCATGCATGCACAAATGAAGAATCTGGAAAGAATTTTGGAGAGAGAAATAAGAAATGCACAAAGTGAGATCAAATATAGGACAAATTTGAGTAAAAAGGAAAAGGAAATTTTAGATGAATTAAAACTTAACTCAAATATAAGCATAATGAAACCAGATAAGGGTGGGGGGATAGTAATAATGGACAATATACAATATGAGGGGAAAATGAACCAAATTCTTAGGGACGATATTAGATATGCCTGTGTTTCTAGGAATGAGGTAAATTTGGTCTGTCATAAAATAGATACAAGACTTGAAGACATGGTACATGAAGGTAGTATTGATAAAAAAATCTGATTATTTAAGGGTAGAGAAACCAAAAATTGCTGTCATATTCGGAATTCCCAAAATTCATAAAAACTCTGAAGACCCACCTTTTAGACCTATTGTATCTGCTGATGGATCAAAAACCATAACTCTGGCAAAATTTGTGGATACAAAGGTGAAACATATGTGGATAAACAAAAAAGTTATATTAAAAGACTCTTGGGATTTATTAAGGGAGTTAACTTCAGATTTATATACTGAAAACTTAATATTTGTAACTATTGATATAGTTGACTTGTTCTCCTCTATATTTAGATGACAAGCATGACAACGCAATGACAAAAGTTAACAGCTTAAAATTAAAATGTATTCAGTTCTTTCTTTTGTAAAGTGCTTGTTGTATTTAGAGGTAGTATTTGGAGGGAGGATGAGGAGTTTCCTTGATTTTCCTTGATGTTCTGATTTGTTTCCAACAGTTAATAGTATAATAAAGTATAATAAATATAGAATAAAACCTGTAAAAAACCTGTCCACATAAAGAAAGCTTGGTGTATGCAATTATATAAAAGTGCATAAACATAAAAATAACTGTAAAAGTTGAGTTTTTTTACATATATTATTATAAAAATAATATATATTCAGAATTAAAAAAAAGAAAATAAATATAATTATTAGTAAACAAATTTAATACTATGTGGAGTCCAAAAATGTTTTGACTAAAAAAAATGGAGTCAAGCATTATGAATGTGATATATGCTTTAAATAAAGAAAGAAAATTTTGTCTTGTAATTGATTTATTTTGATTGTTATAATAGAAATAGTAACGGGTGAAAGCTTGATTTGATTTGTTGTTGTTTCTTCTCTTTGGATTTTTTTCCACTTGATTATTATTTTTTGTGCATTTCTACTTGTTGGTCAGCAATAAAGGAACATTTAATACAAACGGAGAGGTAACTTTTGCATTTACTTTCTTTTTTTTGGGGGCGTAGTTAAGTATTTTCAGTGTTTGTTGTTCTCCTCTATACCTTATTCAACAGGAATGAATATGTTTGAGGAAATTGTTTTTGAAGACAGGCAATTAATCCAATAGGGAGAAAATAGATAGTGTAGATTTAATGGATATGGTGTTAAATTATTTTTTGACATTTAATGGGGAATTTTTTCAACAACTCCAAGGAGTGGCAATGGGAACAGCCTGTGGCCCTACTTTTGCCAACTTGGTTTTGGCAAAGTGGGAGGAAACTTTTATTTTGAATTCCAAATTTAATTCCTGTTGGACACTATACCGAAGATTTTTAGACAATATAGTCATTTTTTGGACAGCTAGTAGTGAGAAACTTGATGAATTTATGAGATATATTGATAAAACTACAGATTTTCTCAAATTTACTCACAAATTGTCCCACAACATCTTAGAATATCTTGATTTGGAGGTATATAAATTAGATAATAAGTTAGAAACTAGGATTCACAGAAAAACTACTTTCTGTAATTCGTTCCTTCACTACAAGAGTGCTCATCCCTTACATTGTAAAAGGAATATAGTGAAGGGACAATTTGTAAGGGGATGTCGGATGACAAGCTCTGATAGAGATTTTATAAATGAATGTAATCTATTGGAAAAAATGTTTACAGAAAGAGGTTATTCTAGGGAATTTGTTAGGACAGAGGTAGAAAAAGGGAGAAATAATAAATTCAGACCTATTAAGGGGGAAAAAATTAACAAAGAAAATACTAATAATGGAATGGAAATGAGAGAATTAAATTCCATTAATAATTACCAACAGTCACTTGTCTTAGAATACAATGCAATAAACAATAATATAAGGAGGGTCTTCCAAGAAGAATGGGAAAGATTTGTTTCCCTTACTGATTTGGATAATATTTCCAGACTACCTTTCAAGGTGGTATATAAAAATTCAAGTAGTATAAAAAATATTTTGGAGAATAAAAGTAAACAGAACAACTCTAAAGTAGGTAGAACAAGAATTGGTACATATAATTGTGGACGCTGCAATCAATGTGGGTATATAATGAACACAGAGGAATTTTATTTGGAGAGTAGAAAAAGGTGGATAAAAAGTACAGGATACTATAATTGTGAGTCAAAGGGGTTAGTGTATCTAGCTGTTTGCCAAAAATGCAATTCCTTTTACGTGGGAAAAACAGAAAGGACCCTAAAAAGAAGAATAGATGAACAAACTTATGATATGACCAAGGGTAAAGAAACTAATGCCTTGTTTAAACATTTGAAGGAATGTGAAGGGTGTAAATTTTTATTCATGGTCCTAGAACAAGTTAAAAAAGATATTAGGGGTGGCCCTTGGGAAGATATTATAAAGTATAGAGAATTATGGTGGCAAATAACCCTGGAATCAGAAAAAAATCCAGGGTTAAATGATTATTATTTCTATATTGCCACTTCTAAAATTAAGGGCTGCCAAGTTATGAAACAAGACCTATATGTAATAATATTCTTCGACAGAAGGTGGCACTGCTTTCCCATGAAGCTAGGCTTATGCTTTAGATGAACTAAATCACTCTTGTATAGAATTTATACATATATATATATATATATATATATATATATATATATATATATATATAATTTATTTTATACAATGCTGAAATATATATATTCACCTATTGAAGTATAATAGTTTGTTTTTATATTTTATGGTAATTTGATTATCTTGTAAAATGAGAAAGAAATTAAATGGAATGTATAATAAAAGTTTTAATATTTATGAGGTCATTCAAACAGGCTATTTGGCCGTTTGAAATACGAACTTGAATTTTATTGGTTTTAAAATGTAGAAACAGTATAAATACAATTGAGTTGGGAGGCTTGTATCTGATGAAGTCTGGGTATTTTCGGACGAAAACACGAATGTAATGTAAGGCATTCATGCTGTTATGCTAATAGAAGATTTCTTTAATAAAGGAAAGAGCATTTTAAACTTTCAACAAGTACATCCTTTTTCGCCAGTTTTTGCACTCTTTGTTACGTTTTATCAGTGTTACAGTACAGTTATTTCACTAAATACAGCCATTTCAAAGCATATTTCGCAAAGTACAGTATTTCGAAGAGTTTCTTGTGAATTTGAATGTTATTACAGGCACATATAGCAGCTTGTTCATATGTACTTACAAGGGCCATATGTTTCAGTGTGTGTGGGCATAATTTGTTGACATGGCAGATGGATTTCTAAAACCTGTTCCATTTGTGTTTGACAATAATATTGCAGAGAACTGGAGAATGTTTGAGCAAGAATATGATATTTTCATATAGGCTGCATTTTCTGATAAAGATGACCAAACAAAGGCATTTATTCTGCTTATTTTAGCTGGGTCAGAAGCTGTAGAAAGTATGCACCTGCTGTCTTTGCAGGAGAGGAGGAAAACTGTCATATAGTTGTACCAGCTGAGTCAAGGGAGGACCCTGAGTGCTTAAAACATAAATTTAGAGAAATGTGTAACCTCCAAACAAATGTTACAATGGAAGGGCACTTATTTTACACAAGAGATCAAAAGCTTGGTGAAACTTCTGCAGCATATTTAACTGATTTGAGAAACAAAGCTAAAACATGCAGATTTGGTGATTTAAGGGATGAGTTGATAAAAGGCAGACTTGTGTGTGGTATTAAAGATGATGCTGTGAGAAAGATTTTGCTTTGTGACAGTGATTTAACTTTGAATATGGCCATTGAGGTTTGTCAGATATATGAGCTTAGAGCAAAGCACACAAATCAAATCCAATGTTGATGTTGTGCAGCACATGGTTAAAAGAAACAGGCCCAAGCACATGGCAGCAACTGTAAGCCCTGCAACAGTCACAGGGAAATCCTGTGGCTTTCTATCAAATTCCAGAACGTGCACAGCATCAGTGAAGCATAAGAGTGAATCAGCAAACTCAAGGAATGGGGCCCCACCCAATTTCATTGCCAACTGTCGTAATTATGGTGAAAGTCATGAGCCTAAAAGGGAAAAATGTTTAGCTTTTGGTCAGCAATGCCACAGATGTAATAAGTGGAACCATTTCAAAAGGTTTTGTAAATCAAAAGGGACACATTCTTTTATTAAAAGGGAATATTCCAAGAGACAAGTCGATCAATTAGAAAGCCGTCATCCTACTTTTTATGTTGATGCTGTGTCAGTGCTTCATGAAATAGTCATTGCAGTAGATTTATGGGCAAAGAATGAAGTCTTTTATACTGTTCAGATAAACAGAAAACCCATAGAGCTCAAAGTTAACACAGGTTCAAACCGCAATGTTGTCTGCAGAAACATTTGCTAGAGTATGTGCTGGTGAGGAGCTTGAATTTGGCAAAGTGTGCAAAGCTTGTTGCTTATGGTGATGAAGAGATTCAAACCAAAGGTTCAGTAGTGCTTTCATGTGACTTTGCTGGGAGAAGCTACTACTACTAATTTTATGTGGTCAAAAAGCACATCCAGTCATTATTAGGGCTCAGAGACAGTTTGAAAATGGGACTACTTTCATTTAGTAAGGAAGTCCATCACTTGCTTCACTCAGGCTCACTCCGTTCCCCTACAGTAACCCCATTCCCACCCACTCCCACTTTCCTTACACTTATTAACCTAAACTATACCTTTCTAACTCATTATCCTATAATTATCCTATAACTTGCAGCTACCTCATTCAAAACACCCACAATCAATTTTTTTTCAGTTTCTCCCTTTCCACCTCACTAACCATTATTTCATCCCTCATATATCACTGACTCCCCTATTGTCTCATATAACACTGTCTTCACATCACTGTATCAGTACATTTCTCTCTCTACTAAACTGCAGGCACCAACACACCCATATTTTTCTCCTGTTTCCCTACTATTTCACCATGTCAGTTATCACCACTCGTTTGAGCAACTCTCTCCTGCTCATTACCCTCTACCTAGCTTCCCGCTCCACTACCTTCATCACATCAAATATAACACACTACCCCTCTCCAACACTCCCCACTATTACATACTATACAAAACCAAATATCCATTTTACATCTGTTCTAACCTCTACACTAACTCTAACATATTGCTCTTCCACTGTAGATATGTCCATACTCCCAGCCCTCCTTACTATCCAGATTTCTTTCATTGACTAATATCCAATTCAAACTCTCTCTCCTTCTACACTCACCAACAGAAATCAAACTCCAAGCTGACATACATTGTAACCCAGGACCCACACAGCTACTCCTATCTCACCCAATAACACCCAAAACACCTGCTAATACTACCCTCCACATTATTCCCCTAAAAAATTCCAAATCAGGCTTACTCATAACTAATTTTAACCTGAGAAGTATCACAAAAAAAATAGTGAATTTCATGCAGCCCTAATAATTATTGCAGAGACATGGCTGAAATCCCATATTAAAGATGAGGAAATACTTACTAGTGGTTATAATGTTATTAGACTAGATATGCTGAACAAGCATGGTGGAGGCATTGTTATCATGTATAAATTTTCCTCACAATTCAAAAATTAATCTGTACTCTCTCAGATCTATCGGAAACAGAAATGCTAACTACCAGATTTGAAGTAAATCCACATAAAACCATCATAAGTATTGCCTCCTACCTACCACTAGGAAATAATCTCTACCTACCATTGAAAGTTTTATCTTGGGAATCCTCTACTTTCAACCAAGAAGCTATAGTGCTAGGTGATTTCAACTTGGACTGGCAATCCTGCTCATCTGACAACCCATCCAATTTTATCAATTTATTCAATTTCACCCAAACTATAAACTTCCCTACTAGAATTGATAAACACACTAAGAAATAATCTATTCTAGACTGGATATTAACCAATAAGCCCAAATTTGCCCACCAGGCTAGGTGCCTCTCCGATTCTCTTAGTAATCACTCCCTTACCTTTCTTCTAAGGAAACCTATTCACTACCCCTGTAATGTCATTTTCAAACACATACGCAACAAAATAATTTTTCCCCTACCATCTTCAATTCCCTACTTCAAAACTGCAATTGGTCACCTCTAAAATCACTCCACCTAGACTAAGCTGTACAGTATTTTAATGATACCTTCCTCAACATCCTTAATAACCTCGCTCCAGCAAGAAAAATTTGCTCCAAAGCCAAAAACCTACCTTGGATAACCAAAGATGCTAAATCTCTTATTAAACAAAGGGATAGAGCCTGGACTGCTTATCAGACCTCCAAAACCTCAGAAATCCTCACCTCTTGCAAACAACTAAGAATCCTAACTAAGAAGCAAATGGTTATCTGACAAAAAAGTTATTTTCTAGCTTGTCAGCAAAAACACATAAATAACCCACAAACATTTTGGCAAAACCTCAACTACATCCTCAAACCTGACAAAACCTCTACTACTGCACCATCAACAACAAATAGCACTGAATGTATAGCATCCCAGTTTAACTTATTTCATCATAACTATCACCTCACTTTTAAACAATTCTAAATAACCCCTTACAGTGCCTACCTCTACTAACTCTAAACCCAACTACTTCTCTTTTAAACCCATACAAGCCTCTTATATCAAAAAACTGCTATCAAAACTAAAACCTACCTGTCTAGCAGCTGACCAACTCCCTAATGACTTCTTAAAAACTGCTGCAAGCTCCATCGCCTATCCCGTATCTATCCTAATCAGTCATTCCATCGCAGAACAATATGTCCCCATACTATGGAAAATATCCCATATCATTCCCCTCCACAAGGGAGGCCCATCTAAAGATCTCTCCAATTATCCTCCCATTGCCATTCTCTCACCCCTAGCCAAAATCTTAGAGAAATGTATCCATAAGTAGTTCCTAGTACACCACCTCACTACAAATAACCTCTTAGCTAGTTCACAGCACGGCTTCCATCCAAAACATAGTACCTCCACAGTCCTCATAAGTTTCACTAACTATATCAACCTCCTCAAAAAAACAATGGACAACTAATCCCTAGCTTTTGATATGGTATCCCACCAGCTACTACTCAGCACTCTAGCTTCCTTCAACCTCAAAACTACAGCTCTCAACTGGTTATTTAGCTACCTTACTAATCGGCAACAGGCAACTAAATGGGATAATAAACTCCTCACACTCCTCCCAGTCTCTTTTGGGGTTCCTCAGGGTTCCATCCTTAGCCCTGTCCTTTTTATTGTATTCACAAATAGTCTAAACACTGCCACCCACTAAATCTGCTTATATCATTCAGTATGCTGACGATGCTTCTCTTATTTGCCCTGCTCCCACACCCCAAGAACTCCAAGATAAACTGCAGAAGTCATTTCTAGATATTGAAAATTACCTAAATGAACTTCAACTCATCCTAAACCCAAACAAAACAAAATTAATGATCTTCTTTTACAGGAAATCCAAAGCAAAACCACCTCCTCTCTCCATCTACTCCACTGATGGCACTGTAATAGGACAAGTTAACCAAACAAAGCTACTTGGTGTCACAATAAACAACAGCCTAACATTCAATAAACACATACCACTCACAATTTAGAAAGTTCACATCAAACTTTGTGCTCTATATAGGGCCAAACCTTACCTTACTCAAAATGCCAGAGTAGCCACAGCAGGATCCCACCTCCTGTCTACTCTTCTCAGTTTTTCATTAACCTGTGCAAGTCTGATTTACATCTACATGATTCCTGCTATAACAAAATAGCAAAATTTCCTGCTAATATACCCAACAGGACCCATTATTGCCTTGCTCTTCAAAAATTACACTGGCTTGCATTTCCCAATCTGTTATTACTCAGCTCACCACTGCCCACTCCCATCATCCACAAACCTGAAAAATGCGCGTCTATATTATATTATCGTACGATGAAAATAGTGAATGCTATTTCATTCTACCGATAATATCTAAACAACAAAATATCGAACAAACGACAGCAAACATTTTCCCAGGGAAAGTCCCATAATTACTTTGGTGACTCTCTCTTCTCCTTGAAAGTAGCCAAACAGTGGAACCTATTACCCTAGGATATCTTAAAAAACACAGATCATCATAGCTTCAAATAATTCCTTACTCAACCATGGCTATGCTCTTGTAATACTTTTGGCTAGATGTTCTTCGTGTTTCACTGTTGCAGTCCTCAAACTTGGTTTATCCTGCCAGGGGTAGCTCTTAGTCGGCCCGAGTACCAGAGGGTTAGTATTTTTGCATTGGCTGTTGTCGCTTCAGGACTGACAGGTTGTCAGTGGTATAAAAACAGGCAGCCGACGCCATTACATCAGTCTTTTTTGCCGAGGAGCCCGAAGCAGAAGCAGTTTGCACGAGTGCTGGTTGGCCGCTACCTGAGTTTTAGTTTCCAAAATTGAATCATCTTGAAGTCTTCTGAAGCTAAGTACCCCATTGGGGATTCTTTTTTCTTGCTCTAACCGATGTCAGAAAAAGTTAACAATTGTCTCACCTGTGGAAAGCAAATACCACACCGAGATTTCCATTCTTACTGCGTCACCTGTTTAGGTCTAGACCACGACGTACCTTGCTGTCGGTTTTGTGCTTTGTTCAACTCCCAAACTATTTGTCGTCGGGCCCTTATTGTAGCTAAATACTTTCGTTCTCGATCTCCGTATTCCGAAATGGCTTTGCTAAGCCATCCGACTACCGAGTTTCTGAAAAAACGTAAGGATAAAGACAGAGATAGACCACACAGGTCCAAAACTGCCGACGATGCTGCCGTTAAGCTAGTCACCAGTTCACCGGTACTCAGTGAGGCGCTTTTGCAGGCCCTGATGCCCGCTTCAGTGGATTCGCAGGCTGCTACCGAGACCTGTTTGGAGTCCAGTATGCCTCTTCTTTGACTGTTGAACCTGTGGATGTCTCTACCTTGGATGGGTCTGGAGCCGCTGTGCAGGCACTGGCTTCTGAGGAAGTTCTTCTCACTACCAATATTCGACACAAACCTACGACTTCTTTTGCGTCTTCAGTTCTTTCTAAAACTACCGAGTTTCTAAGGCCAAGAGTACGAGCTACGCCTAAAAAAACGACGACCTAAACACACGCGCCTGCTTCCTTGACACAATCACAGATGTTTAAAATGACAGAAGACCTGATCATGCTGGTTAGGGGAAGCCAGCTTTCCTCTGCTAAAGAAAAAGAGACTTGTCCCCAGCAGCTTTATCTGACAAGAGGCCGACAACTCTAAGGTTTCTGATTATGAAGACATGCCCTTATCTGCCTATGATGATTCAGATGCAGAGGAATCCATTCCTTCTGCCTCCCCTCCAGAGAATTTTTCTTTTGGTGAAACCCTACATACCTTGAGAGAGCATTTCCATTGGGAATGCCAGGATTATCCACAGTCCAAAAAGAGGCTCAGGGAATTTTTAGACTTACCACAGCACAGACCGTTAGCCATCCCTCTTGTTCTGGATGTTGTGGATGATGTCTTTATGGATTCCAGTCTAACTCCTGATACATTACCCCCTGCTCCAGGAAACCTGACAGGTACTACAGAGTCCCTGGCTCACACAAATTTCTTTTCAAAAATCCTACTGCTGACCCAGAAGTCATCTCCAAAGGACCTAAAGGAATAAAAGCAACTACAGCTAAGAATCCCACTCCCTCTGACTGGGATTCCTGAGCTTTACATAGATGGAGGTAAAAACGTATATACCTCTGCAACTCTTGCCATTAGAGTATTAAATTGTCAGTTCCACATGCTGAAATACCAGCAACATACTATGGAACTTATTAAGCAAAAATTATCTACCTTCCCTGACTGTGCAGAAAATAAAGAATTACAGGAGCCTATGCACTCTCCAAGCCAAGTCAGCAAGCATACCCTGCAGTGTAGGTTTGATGCCCTAGAAGCATCCTGCAGGGCAACAGTCACAGGTTCTGTGCTCAGAAGGCATGCCTGGCTTAAGGAGCAGACTTTGCCAGACCATGTCATATCAAATTTATTGGACCACCTCTGAACAAGGGCAATCTGTTTAAAACCAAAGCAGAAGAGGTTTTGAAAAAGATGGAAGAAAAAGCTAAGTCTGTGCAGACAGTCAAAGATTTTTTGCAGGTGCAGCCTCCAAGATTCAGTAGGCATTGCCCCTCAAAACATTGGTCCTTACCAGCCCCCTCAAGGCCACGTCAAACTAGACCTAGGGGAAACAGACCCCCCCCCTCAGACTACAGTCTCAGGGTATGCAGAGAGCTAAGCAGTGGAGTACCACCACTTCTAAAACAGGGAGTGCTAAGCCACCCCCTTATGGAAAGAATTCATAATGACTTCTCAACTCCTCCCCTCATCTCTGCGTAATTGCTCGTGCCCCTAGGAGGAAACCATGCCCACCATGCAAAAAACTGAACCTCCATCACCAGCGATTGATGGGTCCTCAACATAGTATCCCAGGAGTACAGATTTTATTTCCACATGCTGCCAACCCCAGAAGGATTCCCAGACCTTCCTCCAAACCAGTAGGCAGAGGCACAAAACCAAGTTCAGTCCCTGCTCTCCATAGGGGCAATTCAGCCTGTTCCTGAAGAACAGATAGGCCTAGGTTTTTATTCCAGACTTTTCATGGTACACAGAAAAGAGGGCACCTAGCACCCAATCTTAGATCTATCCATTCTAAACACCTTCCTGGTGGTACCAAAATTCAAAATGCTCACCCTATAGCAGTTTCTCCCGATGCTGTCCAGAGATGCCCGGTTAGCCACCCTAGACCTAAAGGAGGGGCTACCTGCACATCCCAATCAGGGACTCCTGCAAGAAATATCCACGTTTCAGTGCAGGATCTCTGCATTATCAGTTCTCTGCACTTCTCTTTGGCTTATCCACTGCTCCCAGAGTTTTCACAAAATGCCTGGTTCCAGCCATTGCCTATTACAGAGAGAGAAATATTCAAATTTCCCCTACTTGGAGGATTGCCTGATTCAGGCAGACAGTCAGCAAAAGCTGTTGCAGCACCTGACATTTGTAAAGGACCTTTTAACCTCTCTGGGGTACACTATCAACGAAAAGAAATCCAAACTAGTCCCCAGTCAAAAAATTGTATTCCTGGGAGCAAGCTTGTACACAGCATCCCAGATGACATTCCTTACTCCAGAAAAACAAACCTATCTAACAGGCTACTTCTCTCTAATGGCCACCAGAACCCAGTTATCCACAAGGAAAATCCTGCAAGCTCTATGGTTTATAGCCTCCTGCATTCTACTAATTCCATATGCCAGACTGCATATGAGGAAAATTCAGTGGTACTTAAAAAGTCTTTGGTGCCAATATTCTCAGGACCTGGAAACTATCATACCTATGATACCTTGTCTAAGGAAAGCATTCCTTTGGTGGGCAGCAGCATGCAACCACAACAAGGGGCTTCCGTTTACCCAACCCCATGCCGCCCAGACCCTAACCACAGACTCATCAGATTATGACTGGGGTGTACATCTGGACGGCAGATGCATTCAGGGCCACTGGAGCCGAAATCAAATTCATCTGCACATCAACTAAAAAGAGATGCTAGCTGTTCAGCATGCTCTGACAGCTGTCAGATTCCTACTCTCTCTGGGGCCTCTACTAATCAAAACCGACACCACAGTGATGTGGTACATCAACAAGCAGGGGGAACCCACTCTTACCCACTCTGCAGGCTAGCTATGATCCTTTGGAACACGGCCTCAGCCATGCATATTCACCTGCAAGCTCAATTCATGCCAGGCAACCAAAACTCTCTGGCAGACAACTCTCCTAGACCCACACGAGTGGCAATTAAACCACACCTTCAGCCTTGTAACCCAGAAATGGGGTACCCCGAAGGTGGACCTATTTGCCTCCCTCTACAACACCAGCTCAGCAAATTCTGCACCAGAGAACCTCATAGCATGGCCTGGAAAGTGGATGCCCTATCCTTCCAGTGGGCAAACCTCTCAATCTATACATTTCCCCCTCTACTTCTTCTTATAAGACTATTACTCAAGATAAGGGACCGCGGTGGTGGTGCTGTGGTAGCGTTGTCGCCTCACAGTAAGACGTTGTCCTGTTCGATTCTCAGCTAGAGCGTCTTCTGTGTGGAGACATGCGTGAATGGGCGTACCTTCGTTGAAGGTTGTGCGTCAGGGCCAGCAACTCTGCAAGTAAAAATCTACTGCCAATCATTAGCGGACCGGAGTTCTGCTGTGGTGGCCCTAACCGGGAAAAGCCGAAAGACTCAACAATTCAAGATAAGGGAAAAAAGACCAAGGGCAATCCTGATTGCCCCAGACTGGCCACGCCAACAGTGGTACCCACTACTGCGCAGTCTGTCACCGTTGCCTCCATGGCACCTCCCCCAGATCTCAAAATCTCCTGACCCAGCAGGAGGGACAGTTCTTGCATCCGCAGTTACAGACACTGAACCTTGCTGCCTGGCTTATTCCTTGACTTCTCCTCCAGTGGCCTACATAAGCAAGTAAGTACTGGATGTCATACGTGAAGCCAGATGACCCCAGTACTAGAAAGTCCTATGCTGACAAGTGGAAAAGGAATTGTTCCTGGATCCAGACTAAAGGAGCGGATCCAGCACAGCCCTCCTTATCTCTCATCCTGGATTACCTAGCAGACCTACTCCACAGGGGCCTATCCTTTTCTTCCATCAAGATCCATGCCTTTGCCATCTCTGCTCATTACAGCACTGAGCCACCTCTCTTCTCACAGCCTCTCATCAAGCAGTTCCTGAGAGGGGCTAACAACCTAAGGCCACCAAGAAGAGCCCCTACCCCTGCTTGGGACCTTAACTTTATGTTGGAATAGCTCACGCTACCCCCCCTTTGAGCCTGCAGCATCAGCAGAGTTAAAATTCCTCTCTTGGAAAACAGCCTTGCTTCTGGCCATCACTTCAGCTAGAAGAGTGTCTGAGCTACTTATGGCTGTGGAACCCTTCATCATTTTTCATGCTGACAGGGTCTCCCTCAGGACTAACCCAAATTTCATGCCTAAAGTGGTGTCCAGTGTGGCTCTCAACCAATCTATCCATTTGCCCACCTTTTTTCCTAATCCTCAAAATAAGGGGAAATGATCCTGCACTCTTTAGATGTGCACAGACAGCTCAGAATCTACCTTGATAGGACTAAGCCCTTTAGGAAACCTGACCAGTTACTAGTCAGCTTTGCACCAGGGGCAGAGGGCAAGGTCATATCAAAACAAACCATCTCCAAATGGATAACACACTGTATCCATTTCTGTTACAAACACCATGCGAAACCACCCTTTGAGGGGGTCAGGACACATTCCACTAGGGCAACTTCAACCTCTACAGCCTTTCTCAGAGGAGTCCCTACCAGGGACATTCTGGAAGCTGCAACTTGGAGTTCTGTTCATACCTTTACAAAACATTACCACCTGCCTATCTTTTCCAAATCCAGGACGGGCTTTGCAACCGCAGTCCTGCAGGGCATACTAGCCAGCCCCAACTCTTATTGACTGCCTCCACCCATTCTTCAGCTTTGGGAATCAACCCAAGTTTGATGACTGCAATAGTGAAACATGAAGAACATAGTACAGTTGTGTGCACTTGCCATAAATGTAGATGTTTGAGTGTATTCACTGTTGCAGTCCTGGTTTCCCACCCTCCAGCCCCCTTGTCTCTCTCTCTCTTCCTCACTCCTTACAGGGCTATTGGTATTTACTTTTTACTGGTGGTGTTTTTCCACCATAACTTAGCTCCCTATTTGGGGGCTCCTGACATTTGGGGCAAGAAAAACTGATGTAATGGCATCGGCTGACTGTTTTTATACCACTGATAACCTGAGATCAATCCTGAAGTGACAGCATCCGACGCATAAATACTAAGCCTCTGATATTCGGGCCGACTGAGGGCTACCCCTGGCAGGCTAACCCAAGTGTGATGACTGCAACAGTGAATACACTCGAACATCTAAATTTATGTTAAGTGTACACAACTGTACTTTTCTCATGCCTTTGATCAAATGTTTTCTATTCTGCTATCTTCTTGTCTTACTTCTACCAAATGAAAATACCACAATGTTTTTAGTTATATATCTAATGACTTTCATATTACTGTCTATAGTAAGGCTTAAGAAATGTAATGTTTTCTGTTTTACATTCCCCTTTTTATAAATTATGATTGTTGGCAACTGTCAAACTTTTTGTATATTGTTTGTAAATCTTTTAAAAAGTTTTGTAATCTTTTTGTAGTATTGTTATGGAGCTTATCTCCCTGGGTCTCCGTTGAAAATAGGTTACTTGCCCAGCTGGACTCTACCTGGTTAACAAATGTAAAATCAATAAGTAAAAGACCACTGTTCTAATTTCGCCCAGTATATTTTCTCTACGTATGCTGATCTTTTCGAAAACAAACTAAGCAAGCTTCCAGTGTGAAGTTAGACTCAGATGTCAGCCCAGAAAGTTCCAATAGCTATGCAGAACATAGTCAAAGCCGAGCTATATAAAATGGTGCAACAAGGTATAATTTGTCTAGAACCAATTGAATGGGTATCTTCCTTGGTGGTAGGTCTTAAGAAAAGCTCAGATGATAACAGAATATGTATTGATCCATGAGATTTGAACAAAGCACTGAAAATATCTCATCTTCTAATGCATACAGTCAAAGAAGTTGCAGCACTGATGCCAAATGGCACTGTTTTTCTGTCTTAGGTGCAAAGAGTTAATTTTGGCAAATTTTGCTTGACAAGAAATCGTCGTTGCTTACTACGTTACAGATTTTTGAGAATGCCATTTGGGATAAATTCTGATGGTGAAGTCTTTCAGTGTGCAATGGAGCAACTTTTTTCTGGGTATCCTTGTGCTATTATAGTAGATGATATTTTAGTAGGAGGTAATGGTGAAGCTGAGCATGACAGAAACCTCAAGAAAGCTCAGGAAAGAGCACATCAAGTGAATCTTAAGTTGAATCCTCAGAAGTGAAAGTTCAGTTTACGTGAAGTTACTTATGTTGGTCATTTGTTTACCAGTTCAGGCTTACAACCAGACCCTTCTAAGTAAACAGCTATTCTTCAGATGCCAGCTCCAGACAATGTTCAAGCCCTTCAACGTTTTCTTGCCATGGTTACTTATTTAGGCAAGTTCAATCCAGACTTAAGCCAACTAGCAGCATGACCTAGACAGCTGATACACAAAGATGTATTCTGGTCATGGTTGGAACAGCACCAAAGACCATTTTGTATCCTGAAACAGATAATTGTCAGTCCACCAACTCTCAGATACTGTGATGTTCACAAACCAGTTACTCTTTCCTGTGATGCTTCGAAATTTGGTCTTGGTGCAGTCATTCCTTAAGAGGGTCAACCTGTTGCTTGTGTGTCCAGATCTCTAACTGAAACTGAAATGCAGTATGCTCAGATAAAGAAAGAACTCTTGGCAATTGCATTGGCATGTTCGAAGTTCCATGATTGTATTTATGGTAGACCTTTCCAGATCAAAATGCACCACCAACCTCTAGTCACTATTTTGAGAAAACCTATGCATACAGCTCCAGCCAGATTGCAATGTATGATGTTGAGATTGCAGAAGTACAATTTCAATCTTGTTTACACAAAAGACAAACTTTATCTTGTCATTACATTATCCAAATCATCCAGAACTACCACTGAACAGCACGAGAATGAGAAACTTGATTTTGAAGTCATGGAAGTGAGAAATTTTTCTTCCACATATCTTGATGAGCTTAGATGTCATACAGCCGCGGATCCTGTTTTACTGAAGCTCAACCACTTTATCAGTCGAGGATGGCTGTCAAAGCAATCTTGTTTACCTCAAGAAGTGCAACCTTATTTTCCTTACAGACATGAGATTTTCTCTGACAATGGTATTGTCATGAAAGGTCCAAAAGTGATTGATCCAGAGTCCTTGCAACAAGAGTGTGTTTCGGTCTTGCATCATGGCCACCCAGGAACTGATCCTACCAAAAGAAGGCTAAGAGGACTAGTATTTTGGGCTTCTATGTCACAAGACATTGAGAAAGTACTTTCATCTTGTTCTGTATGTAATAGTACAAAGCCCCATCAACAGAAGGAACTGCTTCAGCTAAACCATATTCCTGAACTACCTTGGTCGACAGTAGCCACTGACATTTTCAAATGGAATAGTCAGCATTACTTGGTGGTAGTAGATTCTTATTACAATTGGTTCGGGATTGACCTGCTTCCTAACCTAGCATCCAGTACTGTCATTAGTAAGATGAACCATCATTTTGAAGTCTGTGGTAATCCGCACAAAGGTATTTCTAACAATGGCACACAGTTCACTAGCCAGCGAGTCAAAAGATTCGCTTAAGTGTGGGACTTGATCCATGTTACGAGTAGTCCTGAGTACCCGCAGTCAAATGGTTTGGCAGAACGTGGAGTTCAAAGTGCAGAACGGTTACTAGAGAAGTTGAAACGAGACAAGAGTGATGTTTTCCTGACCCTCTTGAATCTCAGAATATTCCTTGTGATAAACATCTTGGTTCACCAGCCCAGAGACTTCTGCAGAGACAAACCAGAACTACATTACCAGTCAGCAGTAGTTTATTGTTTCCAAGTGCTAAGAATAACAGATTTATTATTTTTATTTTACGTTTGTTAACCTACGATGTGAAGTTGTTTAATCTCACCTTCATTCTTATTGATGGGTTTGGAGCCGACCATCGGCTCCGACTCGGCCAAATAGCAAAGCTTGAGGTCTCAAAACAGGTCGAGGCCAAAGCCCTGTCCCACAATGCACCACTACATTCCCCAGATCTAGTTTGCCGCTGCAACTGATCGGGTGTTCTCTACAGCTCTTGGCCATTGGAGAGATAAGTTTTGTGATTCTTTCAGAAACATTTTTCAAAAGTTTATTTGCTTTGTTAGTTAGATAGATACTATTTTGTGCTGTTTTCTGTTAATTCGTTTTTTTTTTCGGATTTTCATTCTTGGCAGCTTATTTCTTTCTCTCTTGTTGGGCTTGGCCCTGTTATTCTGGTTG
Organism: Protopterus annectens; assembly: GCF_019279795.1. Taxonomy (NCBI): domain Eukaryota; kingdom Metazoa; phylum Chordata; order Ceratodontiformes; family Protopteridae; genus Protopterus; species Protopterus annectens. The sequence goes on from NC_056745.1 coordinate 881,401,625, forward strand.
CTCTATCGCAAGCCAAGTTAGGCTTTGCAGTTTTTGGTGCAATTTTTTGTTAGCCAGTTAGGCTTTGGCTGTTTTTTGGCCCTTTGTTTTCCTTAGTCTGTAGGGCTTCTATTACTATCCCAAGCCGAGTTAGGCTTTGTAGTTTTTGGTGCAATTTTTTGTTGTTAGCTGGTTAGGCTTTGGCCGTTTTTTGGCCCTTTTGTTTCCCTTAGCCTGTAGGGCTTCTGTTACAGATTAAAGTTAGCTGCCTTCATATACTTTAGCCGGTTAGGCTTATTTTTGTTTTTTGTGGTGGCTGTGTACTTTAACATGTCAGAAAAGGCTAAATCTGGTTTTAAGAGGTGCCCAAAATGTAACCAGAAGATGTCCATTACTGATGGGCACTCTACATACGTGTACTGATGTTCATTGTGTTTCACTGTTGCAGTCATTACTCTTGGGTTATCCTGCTGGCAGGCTACCCGCAGTCGGTATGAATTCCAAAGTCTAGGTCCGGCGTTGGTTGCTGTCGCCTCTTCCCTGACGTCAGTGTGCCAGGGGTATAAAAGATGCAGCCAACGCCATTTTCTTCAGTCTTTCTTGCCGCGCGGTGCCCGAAGCAAAAGCAGTTCGCAAGTGCCGGTCGGCCGACTCCTGAGATTTTCACAGATGAATTTCAGATCCGAAGTCTTCATTAAAGCTAAGTACCCTGTTGGGGAAACTTTTTTCTTGCTCCAGACCAATGTCGGAAAAAGTTAACAATTGTATTTCTTGTGGGAAGCAAATACCTCATAAGGATTTTCATTCTTACTGTATTCCTTGCCTAGGCCCTGATCATAACATTGCCAGCTGTCGGTTTGTGCTAGATTCAACCAATGCACTATTAAGCGTTGGTTTGATTTTGCTTTTCATTACTTTGGCCGAAAATTCAATTATATAATGCCGTCGGAATAGCCGAAAAAAACACAAGGAAAAAGGGAAGACAGGCATCTGAGATCCAAAACCGACGACAAGGCTTCCGCTAAGCCAGTCGTTGTTTCGCTGGTTCTCAGTGAGGCACTTTCGCAGCCCCTGACGCCCGCTACCTCAGAGCCACAGGCCGCTGACGACTCCCACGTGGAGCCAGCTAGGCCTCTGGATACTCAAGGTATTGGGCACTTGGAAATCATTCCCTCAGATGGGTCCGGAGCCGCTGAGCAGGCATCGGCTTCTGAGGGTGTATTCAGACCTACACAGCTATATGTAAAGCCTACTTCAGCTTCTAAAGCAAAGACTAAAGCAGCTTTCAAGACAAAGAAACAAGTACAGCATTCTCCAGGACAAACTTCCATGCCTAAAAACAGATGCTCAAAATGGCCGAAGACCTTATTACCTTGATCAGGGGTTCCCATCCCCCTCCTGACAAGAGGCCCAGGCAAGAGAAAGACTATGACTCTTCAGATCAGGTTTTCATTTCCTCTGACTCCTCTTCTGTACAGGAATACTCTCTTCCTCCCTATGAGGATTCTGATGCTGAAGAATCCATTCCTTCAGCCTCTCCTCCTGAGGATTATTCTTTTGGGGAAACCCTGCATACCATGAGAGAGCACTTCCACTGGGAGAGCCAAGATTACTCAGAATCAAAGAAAAGGCTTAGAGATTTTCTTTTACTTCCTCAGCACAGGCTTCTTGCTATTCCCCCTGTGCTAGACATTGTAGATGATGTATTTTCAGAGTCCGGCCTTTCTCCAGACTCCTTACTTCCAGCTCCTGTTAAACCAGACAGATACTACAGGGTTCCAGATTCACATAAATTTCTTTATAAAAACCCTGCTGCTGACCCAGAAACTATTTCTCTGGGTCCCAAAGGGGTTAAGGCCGCTACTGCAAAAAAAACTATCCCTTCTGACAGGGATTCAAGGGCACTAGACAGATGGGGGAAAAAGGTTTACACTTCTGCTGCTTTGGCTGTGAGGGCTTTACATTGTCAATTTCATATGATTAAATATCAGCAATTCTTAATGGCACTGTTAAAACAGAAAATGTTGGCCAATTCTGATTGTGCAGAAAATAAGGAAATGCAGGATTTATTGCATGCAACTGAACAAGTGGGAAAGCATAAATTGCAATGTGGTTTTGATTCTCTGGAGGCCTCCTGCAGGGCCGCAGTTACGGGTTCTGTCATTAGGAGGCATGCTTGGTTAAAGGAACAAAATCTCCCTGATCATGTTAAAGCAAAATTATTAGATGTTCCATTACGGCATGATCTTTATTTGGTGTTAAAGCAGAGGAGGTTTTGAAGAAAACTGAGGACAAAGCGAAACCTATGCAAACAGTAAAGGAATTTTTACAGGTTCAGCCACCAAGATTTAGCAGGAACTGGCCTACAAAGAATTGGTCCTTTCCATTGTCGGACAGGCCACAAAGAGGCAGATACAGACGTCCCAGAGGCAGATCCGAGCCCAGAGGCATATCCCAGCCCCAGGGTTCATACAGGCCTAAACAGTGGGGCGCTTCTACCTCCAAAAGTGGAGAAGACAAAGCACAGCCATACAGGAAACAGTCACAATGACTTGCCTCTGCCAGCACCAAGCACTTATCTTCTTGCAGCCCCCTTAGGGGGGAAACTAGCACTTTTCTCTCAAAATTGGCACATGATCACCCAGGACAAATGGGTATTGAATATAGTGTCCCAGGGCTACAGGTTCCACTTTCACACCCTGCCAAAGGCAAAAGGTATGCCAAACCTGCCACACAATCAATGGGCAGAGGCACAAAAACAAGTTTTGTCCCTTATGAACATGAGGGCCATTCAGCAAGTACCACAGCAAGAGCAGGGACAAGGATTTTACTCAAGAATTTTCTTGGTACCCAGAAAGGACAAAGCCTGGAGACTAATACTGGACCTGTCTATTCTAAACACATTTCTGGATGTTCCAAAATTCAAAATGTTAACTCTGCAGCATCTTCTGCCCATGCTGGGCAAGAAGGTTTGGCATGTAACTTTGGACCTAAAAGAGGCATACCTGCATATCCCAATCAGACAATCTTGCAGAAGATACCTCAGATTCATAGCTGGCTCAATGCACTACCAATTCCCTGCACTGCCCTTTGGCTTATCTACTGCGCCCAGGGTCTTCACAAAATGCCTGGCACCAGTAATTGCATTTTGCAGACAAAGAGGAATTCAAATATATCCTTACTTGGATGACTGCCTTATACAAGCAGAGAACAAGGACACCCTACTAAAGCATCTGGCGTTCGTAAAAAGATTATTAAATTGCCTAGGGTACACAGTAAGCGAAAAGAAATCAAAACTAGTACCCTCTCAAGAGATAATATTCCTGGGTGCAGGCTTAAATACAACTGCCCAGTTGGCTTATCTCATGCCAGACAAACAAAGGCAACTAACTTCTTACTTCAAAATGTTGGCAACAAAGACCCAGTTATCTGCAAGAAAAATTCTGCAGGCTTTGGGCTTCATGGCATCCTGCATTCTGCTAATTCCATATGCCAGACTGCATATGAGAAAACTTCACTGGTACCTAAAAAGTGTCTGGACTCAACATTGTCAAAGCCTGGAAGCATTAATTACCCTCATTCCATGCCTGCAACAGGAGTTTTGATGGTGGGAACATGCCTGTCACCTCAACAAGGGACAGCCATTCACTGTACCCACAGCCAGGCAGTCAGTAACAACAAATGCATCAGATTATGCCTGGGGAGCACACATGGCAGGAAAATGTATTCAGGGCACATGGTCCACAAGCCAAATGCATCTACATATCAATCAAAAAGAGATGCTAGCTGTTCAGAATGCCATAACAGCTTTCAAGGATCTACTCCATCCAGGACAACTACTGATAAGGACGGACAATACTACTGTCATGTGGTACATAAACAAGCAGGGAGGCACACATTCCTACCCCCTCTGCAGACAAGCCATGACTTTGTGGGACACAGCATTGACTTATCAAGTACACCTACAAGCACACTTCCTGCCAGGAAAGAGCAATACTCTGGCAGACGAACTAAGCAGAAACCTCACGGATCCCCACGAGTGGAAACTGGATCCACAAGTCTTCAGCATGATAACAAAGGAATGGGGATGCCCAGACATAGATCTATTTGCCTCCCCTCACAACTGCCAACTACAGAAATTCTGCACAAGGACTTATCACAAGCAAGCATGGAAAGTGGATGCTCTGTCATTCAGCTGGAAAAGTCTAACAGTATATGCTTTTCCTCCTCTGCCTCTCCTCCCCAAGGTACTCCTAAAGGTCAGACAAGAGAAGCCAAGAATGATTCTGATTGCCCCAGACTGGCCACGCCAACACTGGTACCCAATCCTAAAAAGCTTGTCTCAAGGCCCAGCCTGGACATTGCCTCTAATTCCTCACTTACTGACCCAGCGAAACAATCAGATTCTGCACAGCCAACTCAGGACCCTAAATCTGGCAGCATGGCGGATAATGTAACCATTCAAAACACACCTCTCTCTAAAGCAGTGATGGATGTTATTTTGGAGGCCAGGAGGCCCAGTACCAGTACCAGAAAATCTTATGCAGAAAAATGGAAAAGATTTTGTGCTTGAAACCAGGCACAAGGAATTGACACATCTGTACCAAATATTCCTCAGATTTTACAATACCTAACTGAGATGCTGGACAAGGCCTATCCTTTTCATCAATTAAAATTCATGCCTCTGCCATTTCAGCTCATTACAATACAGAACCTCCTATTTTTTCCCATCCATTGCTAAGGCAGTACCTCAGAGGGGCCAAAAACATAAGACCTCCAAGGAGAGCCCCAATACCTGCACGGGACCTCAATTATGTCTTGGAAAAACTCACACTGCCGCCTTTTGAGCCTACCAATACAGCTGATATAAAGTTTTTATCTTGGAAAACAGCTCTGCTCCTAGCAGTAACCTCTGCAAGACGAGTTTCAGAGTTACAGGCACTCATGGCTGTGGAACCTTTCATCATTTTCCATCCAGACGGGGTTTCTCTAAGGACGAACCCAACATTTATGCCTAAGGTAGTGTCCAGTGTGGCCCTTAACCAAAACCATTCATTTGCCTACCTTTTATCCAAACCCACAGAATAAGGGTGAGAGACTTCTGCATTCTTTGGACATACACAGACAACTACGCTTCTACTTGGACAGAACTAAAGCTTTCAGAAAAACTGAGCAACTTTTAGTGGCATATGCTGCAGGATCTCAAGGAAAGCCTATCTCAAAACAGACTATTTCAAAATGGATAGGCCACTGCATTCGTTTCTAACGTGGCAAATCAGTGCCCAGGGGCATTAGGCCTCATTCTACCAGGGCAGCAGCCACTTCAGCAGCCTTTCTCAGAAGAGTACCAACCAAAGACATTTTAGAGGCTGCAACTTGGAGTTCAGTGCACACTTTTACAAAGCACTACCATTTACCTCTCTACTCTAAATCCAGAGCAGGCTTCGCCACTGCAGTTCTGCAGGGCCTTATAGCCTCTACTAATCCTATTTAGGCCCAGCCACCCAACCTCAGCTTTGGGATTCAACCCAACAGTAATGACTGCAATAGTGAAACACGATGAACATAGTACAGTTGTGTACCTACCATAAATGAAGATGTTCGAGTGTATTACCTATACTTCTATATCTTATACAACCAATGTGGTGTATTTGCTTGTAGATGAAGTAAATGTTTATTTTACTGCATGCATGATTATTGGCATAATTTTTTTTTTAGCCTACCATTTTGGGGGCACCTGACATCTGGGGCAAGAAAAACTGAAAAAAATGGCATCGGCTGCATCTTTTATGCCCCTGGCGCACTGACGTCAGGGAAGAGACAACAGCAACTGACGCCGGATCTAGACTTTGGAATTCAGGCCGACTGCGGGTAGCCTGCTAGCAGGATAACCCAAGAGTAATGACTGCAACAGTGAATTCACTCAAACATCTACATTTATGGTAGGTACACAACTGTACTTTTGGGTGAGTTACATTTACAAGAGGTCTGTGCTATTTGTCACGGCTTTAGTTTCAGGGTGCTAGCCGAGAGGAAGCGCAAGTTAGTGGAGCAGGGGTTAATCAAGTCGTCCTTTCAATCTGACCTGGACTCGGCTCCTGGTCAACCAAAACTCTCTTGTCCAGCAGCTTCATCTGGTTCAGCTCCGAAGGGCGCTTCTGTGTTGAAAACTTTTCAAATGGCTCCAGTCTCGGCTTCAGTGTCATTGGAGCCGACTGTTCAGGTTGCTGGTAGGAGCCGGTCCCCAGTCTTGGAACCGGTATCTCCTACGTTGAGGTCCCCGATTCTGGGGTCACCGGCTCCATCGGTCGTCTCCTCTCGGGCTTCCAGACTTTCAGATTCGGATTTGGACCAAGTGGTGCGGAGTCTTTTACAGGATCTGGCACTTGCTAAAATTCTGTTTTGGCTCCAGCAGCTTCAGAACCAACAAAGTCCGCTCCTGTTGTTGTTGCTCCTCCTCCAACTCGAATCGCGACTTCGGAGCCGGAGGGAGCCATTCAGTTGTCAGTGGAACCTTCGGTGCCGACACTCACTTCTGACCTGTCAGTACCGACCACCCTGATATCCCCTGCTCTGGTGGTGGAATCTGGGAGCCGACACTTTCCTGTCGGTTCTTGGGGGGAGGGGGGAGAGTCAAACTAATACGTCTGGTCTGACTCTTCCTCTTGGGGCTTCAGCATGGATGAGTTCGGCTCTTACCTCGGGCTCTGAGCCGGCGAGTCTGGTGCAGGAGGAGTCTTCGGTGTCTTCAGTCCCGGGTGTTTCCTCGCATCGGAGCCGTGGGGCCTTTAATAACATGAGCAGGGCTTTGTCCCCCCGGACTTCCACAACCTCTGATATGGCCTCTTCCTCCCGAAAGGTGCCTGCTTCTTCTCCGCTACCACAGGTTCACCGTAAGAGTAGGGACCCAGAGACTCAGGACACCCCTTTGGGGGAAACCTGCTCTTCTGAGACCTCCCCAGAGATTCCCACTGAGGAGGTTCTTTGGAAGATGTTATGTAAGAGGAGACATCTAGATTCCCCTCAGGAATAGATCATGTCGGACACTGATTCGGAGGAATCGGAAGGGTCCCCCTCTGAGAATATTTCCTTCGGGGATATCCTTGAGATCCTTAAACAGAGGGGGGACTGGCAGCCCCAAAACCCTCCCGAGGACGAATCGGTGCTCCTGAAGGCTTTCAGGTCCCGACCCTCCACCTCTTGGGTGTCTCTGCCCTTTGATGAGTTACTGGATCTTTTATTTTGAAGGGCGTGGGAGTCACCAAGTTCTATGGAGCCTTTTCCTAGAAGGCCAAACAAGTACATATCAGCATCCCATGACCAGGCCTTTTTATCTAAACCCCCATACCTGCTGATGCCATGGTGGTGGCGGCAGCCACTAAAAAGGAGATGTCGAAGACTTCTACGTCTGTCCATCCTCCTAATAGAGAGTCAGGGATAATGGACAGATTCAGGAAGCGCATGTTCAGTTCTACGACCTGTGCACTTCGGTCATTGAACTACCTGACCCACTTCACACATCTACAGAGAGATCTCCTCATAGAGCTTGGAAATACTCTCCAGGGTGCAGTAGCCGACTTGGTGGCGGACAAGGTGACGTCTAAGCTTGCTACCCTCATGTCTTACACAGCTGATGGAATGAGTAGGGCTGCGGGTACAGGAAGTGCTCTGCGGAGATATTCCTGAATGCGCTTATGTTCTTTTGTGGAACCTTTTAAGTTGTCATTTGTGAGTGCCCCTTTCGATGGTTCCTTTTTATTTGGACCAAAAGTCAGAGACACTCACCAGATGTGAGCAAGACGGTAAGACTCTATCTGCCATTGGAGTCTATTTTTCTACCCCTACTAGACCTTAACCAAAAGGTCAACTGGGTGGGAAAATGAGGTTCCGTAAGACCCAAGGAGCCTTTCCGAACTCACAAGGTGAAGCCTCCTCCAGAGGCAGAGGGGGAGGCAATGGTGGAAGATGATACCCACGTGTCAGAGGGAGTCCACAGAACCAGGGTGACAGGGATCAGTTCCTTGAGAAACCCTATCAGCGCTCCTGAAAGGAGGCTCAACTGTCCTGCTCTGGAGGCAGTTGGGGGACATTTGTCTTTGTACCTAGGCACCTGGCTAAATATCTCAGAAGACCAATGAGTACAAAACGTTATATCCAGGGGATATTCCATCCCTTTTCACTCTTACTAGACCAACAAAAGGAATCCCAGATGTTCCACCCAGTCTATGGGATGTAGCATCCGTAGAGGTCCAGAAACTATTGCAAAAAAGAGTCATCCAGCCAGTCCCAGCAGACCAGCAGGGATCCGGAACGTACTCAAGGTTCTTTTTGGTACCAAAGAAGACAGGGGACTGGAGACCTATTCTGGACCTCAGCAGGCTCAACAAATGTGGTGAAGACCAAGTTCTGGATGGTCACGCTTCAGTCCATTCTCTCATTTTTAGGGAAGGACGATTGGATGTGCTCTATCGATCTACAGGATGCGTACTACCATATCAAAATGGCCAGGCCATCCAGGGATCATCTGCGCTTCCAGCTGGGCGCCAGTCATTTCCAGTTTCGGGTGCTGCCCTTTGGTCTCACTACAGCCCCCAGAGTGTTCACCAAATGCATGGCAGTGGTCATGGCTCACTTGAGACATTCAGGAATCCAAGTGTTTCCTTACTTGGACGACTGGCTCCTTACCGTCCCCACCAGACATCAGCTTATTCAGGCAAGGGACGCTACCAGGAATCTATGTTCACAGCTGGGCATTACGATAAATTTAGAAAAGTCTGCCTTATTGCCGTCGCAGCGTACAGTCTTTATAGGAGCAGACTTAGACACGGTCAGCATGTCCCTGAAGCTCCCTCCCGAAAGAGTGACTGTCCTCCAACAACAGATTGTGGATCTCCTGTCAAAGTGAAAAGTACCAGCATCACAGATTCTCAAACTGCTCGGCACTATGGCAGCAGTGATTATTGCAATACCCCTTGCGAGATCCCACATGCACATTCTTCAGTGGCTGCTATTCACACAGTGGACCTTTCAGGAATTACCCTTGAATCATCTAGTCTTGATTACCGACTCTTGCAAGAAAGACCTTCGCTGGTGGCTAGCGTCGGAGACCGTGACTATGGGCTGCCTATTTGTCTTTCCCTCTCCGGTCGCAACAGTAACCATGGACGCCTCCCTGATCAGGTAGGGGGGCATTATCAGAGACCATACCAAGGTACTTGGCATGCTCACGAGGCTCATTTGCTCATAAACATCCTGGAGATGAGAGCGGTTCTTTTAGTGTTGCAGACCTTTCAAGACTCTCTTCCCCTTGGCACGATTGCAATCCAGTCAGACAACATGTCACTAGTCTGGTATATCAACAAACAAGGGAGGAACCAAATCCTACCCCCTGTGTCAAGAGGCTCTGAGGTTATGGAGTTGAGCAGAGTCCACCCAGCGTTTTCTGATTGCAGTGCACATCCCAGGGAAAACCAACGTAATAGCGGACAGACTCAGCAGAGCTATTCTGCCACCTCACGAGTGGTCTGTCAGGAACAAAATAGCGGAAATTATTTTCCACAGATGGGGCCAGCCTTGCTTCGACCTTTTTGCCACCTCCACAAACACCAAGTGCAGCAACTACTTTGCCCTGATCCGTCAACAGGGACAATCCCTGGGGGACGCACTTGTCCATGATTGGCCTCCTTTATGCTTTCCCCCCTTTCCACTGATTCCCAAAGTTTTGCAGAAAGCCAGTTTACTGGGCAGGACACTTCTCTTAATTGCCCCATATTGGCCTCGTCAAATTTGGTTCCCCTTTCTGAAGCCTCATCTACTGGAGGAGCCTTGGATCCTGGACTCATTGCCGGATCTGTTGACCCACTCATCAGGAGCTCTTCATCCCTCTCTTCAGTCCATCAAACTGACAGCTTGGCTGCTCCAATTCCCAGAATAGCCAGGTTCCAGAATTTATCAGAAGAAGCGACATATCCTATTGCCGTCTCACAAATCTTTGACTAGGAAATTTACCTTAGTAAGTGGAAAAGATTTTCCATCTGGGCAGAACCGAATAACATTGACCCTTTCCAGGCTACTATAGCAGATATACTGGAATTCCTAATGAAACTGTTTAATGAAGGAGCTGCAGCAGCAACCATTCAAGTCCAACTCACTGCTATTTCTAATTTTCATTTTAGGTGCATCCAAAAATAGTATGTCTCATAAGCTGGCTAAGGCTTTTTTGAAGGGTACGATGCACTTAAAACCACCGATCAGATCTCCTACTACTCCCTGGAACTTAAATCTAATCTTATCCAAAATTATTCTTCCGCCCTTTGAACCTGCTTCTTCTTGTGAGCTGAAGTATCTTTTTTGTAAGACCATTTTCCTGGTGGCCATTACATCAGCACACAGAATTTCGGAGTTGCAAGCCCTTTCCATTAAGCCATCTTATCTGATATTTCATAAAGATAGGGTTTCCCTCAGGATGAATACATCGTTTCTACCCAAAGTATGTTCGGAATTCACTCTGAATCAGACGATTGAGTTGCCCATTTTCTTTCCTAACCATTCAAACCAATTGGAGTATATGCTTCACAAACTTGACATACATCGACAGCTTCACTTTTATTTGGACAGAACAAAAGATTTCAGAAGGGCTGATAAGCTGTTTGTCTCCTTCTCAGATACAAGAAAAGGTGCACCTGTCTCCAAAACTACTTTATCAAAATGGCTGTCTGATTGTATCTCCTTTATCTGCAGTGAAGCGGGTATTGCATTACATAATAAAGTCAAGGCTCATTCTACAGGGGTGGTTTCTACTTCTGCAGCCTTCTTGACCAGGTTACCTATAGATTCTATTTGTGCAGCTGCCACCTGGTCAAATTCACATACCTTTATATCTCATTACAAAGTGGACAAGGCCTCTAGGGACAAAGCTTCATTTGGGTCTGCTGTCCTGAAACAGGTACTCCCGTGAGCCACCCAAAATTGTGGTGCTGGGGACGCTACCCATCAGTAAGAATGAAGGCGAGATTAAACAACTTCACATTAAGAAGTTATGTACTTACCATAAGGTTCCATGTGAGTTGTTATTCTTGCCTTCATTATTATGACCCTCCCTCCTACCCCCTTCCTATGTCTGGAAGCACGAGAGGTTCCATGCTGATTTTGGTTTTCCTGGAGGAGGGTGTCCTTCTCCCTGGATCTTATGATTTCCTTGAAATTTGGAATAGGTTTCTCCACTAGTTGGCAGCAAACAAGATCTGGGGAATGTAGTGGTGCGTTGTGGGATAAGGCTTTGGCCTCGAGCTGTTTTGAGAACTCGAGCTTTGCTATTTGGCCGAGTCAGAGCCGATGGTTGGCTCCGAACCCATCAGTAATAATGAAGGCGAGAATAACAACTCACATAGAACGTTATGGTAAGTACATAACTTCTTATTTGTCTGACTGAGCCAAAAAGGCCATTTTTCAGCAGAGGCCCAGGGAGAAAAGCTTTACATAGAAAAATTACAGATACATTTAGATAATGTGAAAATCAGATTGTGAAAGATCAGTGAAAGCCCATCTGTTAAAGAAATTCCTAGCCCAGAACTCTTGTTACAATAAATCTAGCAAACCACTCAATCCATTACATGAAGGAGAGACAGTGAGAATGCAAATGTTTAAAGGTTATGATCGGATTGGAGTCATGAAAAGTATTTGTCCAGGGCAGAGATTGTACATTGTGGAATCACAAGAAGTAGAGTTTAGGCAGAATCAGAAGCATTTGATGCCGGTGTCTGAGCCTGTACCACAGCACCTAGCCTGTGAGAAAGACTCTCTTATCTCAGAGTAAATTATCCAGAGTTCCAGTTCTAGAGGACATTCCAGTAAATATTCCTATTCCTGAGATGAATCCAGAAATTCCTGATACGAGTTGTTCACCAAAGACTGTCTCTGTTGCTAAACCCAATGCTGATTACTATATTACTAGATCAGGTCGCATTTCCAGACTATGTTACAGATGTACAGCAACTTGGGCATGAACATTGTGTTTGTTTCTGATGTCTGTATTATTGCATGTCTTATTCTAGTGTCTTCATTGAGGGCAATCTGTTTAAGAGGGAGGATGTAGATCAGTATGTATTTATGCCTTTAAGAAGCTTTCAAGGGGTTTACACAGGTGTATAAATACTGAACACGTGCAAGTCTGACTGCCATTTGGTAAGCTGTTGAGATGTAAGCATGTATGTCTGTGTAGTCTGTTAGTCAGTTTGTTTATATTTTGTAATGCTGTTATCCATCCTGATGTGTTTGTATGTAATAAAGCATATAAATGAACTACCCCACCTGTTCGTCATCTATACTAGGGAGGAATATGCATCAGCAGCTATTTATTTGTCTTTGTTTACTGGGAAACCCTGACTGGGTAATACATATTTTCCGCAGAAACCCGGGAGAGAAAAGCTCCATTTGCTTATATTGCATTGTATTGAGTTTGTTAAACACAGAGTAGTTACATTTCTATTTATTTATTTATTTAACATTTGTTAACCAAGAAAGTCCGACTTGGAACAAAGCCAGTTTTCAGCGGAGACCCGGGAAGAAACGCTCCAGGCACATGTTTTTGTAATGTGGGAGGAAACCAGAGTACCTGGAGAAAACCCACGCAAATGCATGGAGGACATGCGGACTCCACACAGATGGCACGCCAGATGAAAATCGAACCGAGAACCTCTTGCTGTAAGGTGACAGCGCTACCGCTGCACCATTTACATTTATACACAAGCAGTAGTTACATTTATACTTTCTAAGATTTTACAGAGGTGTTAAGTTACTATAGAGACAGCCCACGTGCAACTTAGTGGTGTGTACAGGTAAAAGAGTATTTGGAGAGTGTACGGTGAACACAAAGTCTTAACCTTGTGATGATCATGTGCAGGACCAGGACTGGTTAAGATGTTGTTTAAGCAGTGGTTTAAAACTTTGAGTTTGTCGGTGAGTTTTATTTGTGGTGGGATACTATTCCAGACTTTAGCAATGTATTGGGGAGTAGAACGAGTCTCCTGTAACATTATTTAACTTATTTGTAAGTAATAAAAATTTGTTACTAGAGTGGAGGTCCCTTTTCTGGATGATGAATGAGTCAGTGTGCTGTAGTTAGTTGTGAAAATGTTTAGGTAGTTGTGTAGCTCATGCCAGTTTAATTGCTGTAAGTCATGACAGTGGTAGGTCCTGTGAGGGAACTGTTGGCAGGTCAAGGCAGTTTAATTGCTTTAAGCCATGACAATGGGTAGGTCCTGTGAGGGGAAACTTACCTATTTTATTGTAGTAGGAGGCAAGATTCTTTATGTTCAAGTTTGTTAGGGTAGGAGCAACATATGAGAGATCTGGCAATAAGAAGGTGGTGGCTAGAGGTTTTCTTGCAGTATCTCTAAGGAATCCATTGATCCTATAAAGGGAGCCTAGTTTCTGGTGTCTAGATTTAATGGTGTGCAGTATATGCTGGTCATATTTGAGACTGTCATCTATGATTATGCCTAAAACTTTACTGTGAGTTACAGTTTCAATGACAGCATTATTTGCTGACTTTTATGGTAACAGATTTTGATTTTGGAAACTTTTTGAGGTAAAAAGCTTTAACTCTGTTTTCTTGGGTTTAAGTAGGAGGTTTGATTCTTTGAGCCAGGTTTCTACAGAGGAGAAAGATTGTGGGTAATGTCTTGGAGCTTATTTATTGTTTAGGCTACACATAATGTTCAGTCATCTGCATACTGAACTAAACTGGCATGGTGAGTGGAGGTGTGGAGATCATTAATAAATATGTTAAATAGAAGAGGACCCAGAATAGAGCCCTGATGGACACCTGTTGTAACTGGTTGAAAGGATGAGTAGATTTGTTGCCATTTAATGGCGTGTTGCCTTCCATATATGTAACTAAGAAACCACAGCAAGGAGTATTGTGAAAGTCCTATTAAGGAGAGTCGAACGAGTGGTTACTGGTGCGAGACAGTATTAAATGCCTTTGACAAGTCTAAGAATATGGTGGACACAAGCATTGTTTCTATGTTGGTTTATTATATTGGAAAAATTTAGTAGTACAGCAGTGGTGCTACGCTAGGTCCTAAAGCCATGCTGTGTTTCTGAGAGCAGGTTATTTGAGGTTAGGTATTGCATCAGCTGCATATGGATGCATTAATATTTTGGAGAATGTGCAGAGAATCGCTATTGGTCTTTATTAATTAAACTTTGTGGATGTGCCACCTTTGTGCAGCGGTATGATGTAGGATTTATTCCACAGTGATGGGATGCGTCTTTCTGCTATGGACGTATTAATTAGTATGGACACAGGGAAAGCTATGACTTCTGCGGACATTTTTAGGTAGTCTGATGGTAGTTGGTCTACATCTATGGAAGTAGTTTTTAGTTTAAGAGCAACTTCATTATGAGTCAGTTAGCTACTGGACTAAAATTGAAGAACTGTGGGTGGTTTTGATTGGACAAAGGTAGGGAGAGGGGGACAGATGTATTAGTGTCTAGGAGAGATTTTTGTGTAAAGTAGGAATTAAACTGTGTGGGGATAGAGTCAATCATATTGTCTGGTTTTGGAGATAGAGTGGTGATCTTGCCAGGATGGAGTGGTTTATTTAGTAATGAGCAAAAAAGATTTGGCTTTGGGTTGTTTTTGTGTGTCTTGTAGGTTGGTATAGTATGTTTGCTTATCTCGTTTGACAGGGAGTTGTGCGAGCTTTCCAAGATGTCTGAATTGCTGGAAGGCATTTTAAGTTATATTTCTATACCAGTTTTTCTGGTTTTATCCCTTTTTATCATGATTTTTTTTATTTTTGTCAGCCATGGTACAGGGTTGGACTTTATAGCAATAACCCACGCCTGGGTGTGGGTAATGCGGGATTTACCCACGGTTGGCGTGGCTTCTTCGCCCTCAGGACCAAACAAAGACAACCATGGGTAAATCCCGCATTACCCACACCCAGAAGTGGGTTATTGCTATTATACTATGACATTATTTAAGAAAAGAAATAATTACTTTTCTTAAATAATGGCATTGTATAATGCCTCTTTGCTGCCCTTCCGCAGCTGTCTGGTATCATGGCAGTTCTGATGTACTGCGCATGCCTATGCAGTACATCAGAGCTGTGGCCAAAAGCAACGGAGAAAGCAAGATCTCCATTGCTTTTACTGTAGCTATGTTAAATGGGTTTAACATAGCGAGAAAGCTTTAAAATAAGCAACGGACATGTTGCTTATTTTAATACTGTCTCGCTATGTTAAACCCATTTAACATATGGCAGTAGCAATGGAGATCTTGCTTTCTCCGTTTTAAACCTGTCTCGCTATGTTAAATGGGTTTAACATAGCGAGACAGCTTTAAAATAAGCAACGGAGATCTCCGTTGCTTATTTTAAAGCTGTCTCGCTATGTTAAACCCATTTAACATATCGAGACAGGTTTTAAAAAAAAGCAATGGAGAAAGCAAGATCTCCGTTGCTTTTTACACACTGTGTCGCTATGTTAAAGGAGTTTAACATAGCGAGACAGCTTTAAAAAAAGCAACGGAGATCTCTGTTGCTTTTTTTAAACCTGTGTTGCTATGTTAAACTCCTTTAACATAGCGAGACAGTAAAAAGACTTATACTAATGGAAAAAGTCCAGGCGACCGGACCTTTTTCCATTAGTATAAGTCGATTTACAACGTGCACGCTGGCCAATCAGCGTGCACGTTTTGGAATATTAATGGAGGGTCATGGTATAATACTCTTTTATTACCTACTGGTGCTAGATTATTTAAGGTCTATAGGAATATGTTATTAAAGCGTTCTCCAGTAGTATCTAGTGGCATTGTTCTAAGTACATTCCACTTATATTGTTTTAGTGTTTCATTGAAAATATCTTTGCTGAAATTGGTTGTAGTTCATATTTGTTTGTAGATAATATGTTTATCTATGTTACAGTGAATTGTAATGGAATATGTTGGTGTGTGGTCACTTATGCTATCTAAGAGGCAGCCTACTTTTGTCGATTTGTGTGGTTTGTTTGTAACAATCCAGTCTAATGTTGAGTGTCTCACTGAAGTTTTATTGATTCTAGTAGGTGTGGTTAATTGTCTGAAGTTGTACAAGTTTATGGATTCAGTGGGTGTAGTGGAATTTGAGTTGCCAGTCTCCAAGTATTATAGTTTTGTGGTTAATTTGTTGGGATATCCAATACAGAATGATTTCAGTAGTATCAGTGTTATTCCCTGGTGGTGTATAAATCGCTGTTAAACATATAGTTTTCCTGTTAATTTTTAGGAGTGTTGTAAGTTCAGCATTGTTAAATTTGGTTAGTTCCTGTGAAAGTAAGGTGATGGTTATGGAATTTTTAAAGATTAATTGCTATACCACCTACATGCTTGTTTTGTCTGTCATGCCAGAGTATATTGCATCCTGGGATGGGGAATGTCATTATCCTTTATATCTTTTTTTAACCAGGTTTCTGTAGCTATTACTAAATCAGAAGTGTATGTTGCAAGGTAGGCACTTATGTCATGGATTTTGTTGCGCATGTTTCTTAGGTTTATTTACTAAGGTGAGTTTGGGTTCTGTTTTTTGTTGAGATGTTATTAGGTGACTGGTGTATTTTGGAGATGGAAGCAGTAGTTTTATGAACAGTGGGACCTGGGTTGGGGTGAATATCTCCACTATTTCTTTTGATTTATTATTTTACAGAGGGAAGAGTGTTACCAGTTATATTTTGGTCTTAGTTTGGTATGTGATCATAAATTTGGATACTTAGTTTTGAGATGTTTAGAGGTAAATAAATCAGATATGGTTTATTTGTAAAGATAGGGTGTTATGGGGAAAGACAGGCTGGGTAGATGATCATATTCTTTGTGAGGATTAGTTGAAGTCCTAAGTATTTGAAGGAGGTGGATTTGATAATTGGTGATGAAGGCTAGTAGAAGAGGGGGAATAGTAAAGTAGTCCGAGTTAGGATCATTTTATTTAACTTGGAATTTATCTTTGTTGTAAATTAGGATTAGAAAATGTTAGGAGGGTATTGGGTTGGTTGTAGAGATGTAATTTGATAGGTATAGGGGACAAGGATTTAAGACAGTTTGAGAGAGAGAGAGTCTTGGGTGGTAAGCTAGAGTGGGTGTTACTTTTGGGAGTAATTGTTTTTCTTTTGGCGGCAACTGATGGTATTAGTTTGAGGAACATGTGGGTGGTGCTATGGAAGAATAAATGTAGAGTAAAAGGGGGGTGGATGAGAATAGGGTGTGGGATAGGGGAGTGGACTGAGCTCAAGCATTGGCGACGGTGAAGGAATTGGGTTCAAAACTTAGCAAAGAGACTGAGAAAAAACAACCAGTAACTGAACTTAGCCACAAATTTGCTGAGAGAGATGAGTAAAAGGAACACTGCAGTTTAAAAGGCTCTGTGCTAGTAGTTGAAAGTCTTGATTTTGTTGCTGTAGGACATAGTTTTAGTAGGAGAGTAAGTCAGATATCATCTTGACCTGACTAATAGTGACAACAGTAAAAACCGTTGCACTTGACTGATGAACAACTGTGTGACTTAAGGAGGTTTCTATGAACTTTGAAATGCAAAGTCCAAAGGCTACCCCAACCCCCAAAGATCAGCAAAACAATGAGAAAAAATAAGCTAGAATGCAGGAGTGCAGCTCTGGAAAAATACTGGCTCTGAACTAAAAGTGGTTACACAAGAAGAGAAATAAATTTAAGGAAGAGAGACAGTGGACTACTAAAAACAATAAATGGAGCTCAGATAAAGGAGAAAGCATCAATGGGACTGTTGTGGTCTAAGAAAATGGAGCTGTTATAGCAGACAATGTTTTATTTTAGGCTGCCATAATATTTATAATTTACATAAAAATATAGCCCACAGACTGGTGTTCAAACTGCTGACTTCACTGTTACATATATATTTTCTTGCTTATTAGGGACACCTTTATAGCAAAATAAAAGCACACTAAAGAGACAGTTGAATGCACTGACTCAGTGTTGACTGTGCACAGATATTAGCTCATTGCTGAAAGTGGTGTAATAATTTTCTTGGGGAAGGAGATGTAAGAAAGGAATGTGGGGGGGGGGGGTGAAAGACCAAGGGTGTCTTCCTAGAAGGCATGCAGTTCCACTAAAGAAAGATAGGAGGATATAAATAATGGGAGTAGCAAGTCTAGAGGAAGTGAAGGAAATAGCTTGAGTAAGAGCAGTATGAGTAAATGTTAGTGTTTGTTAGGAAGTAGAGAGTAAAAGCTGACTAGTAGGATGTCAGTGGAGGAGGGTTTACAGACCATAAGACTGTTGCTTACAAACTAGGACACTGAAGCACCTGTCTTCAAACTAGTCACTATGCAGGTAAACACGCAGAAAACTGGTTGCCATTAACACTGAGTTGACATATCACTGCAGGTTTTTATTTACTAAATTATGCCCTGAATGCAGACAGGCAAAACAGTGTAACAGCCAAAAAAAAACTTAATGCATATGGTTAAATTTACCCATAATACCTAGGGTTGCTTATAAAACTTAAAAGTTATTGGTAATTTGTACATTGTGTGAATTGCATTTTTTTTAGCTGTAATGTGCGATTACTGATGAGTCTTTAAGTTTAATGAGGTTATGGACTGCTGCTATTGTGTGGATTTTATTTTAGCCTCCGGTTTGTTCTACTTTTGACATATCTGAGTTCATGTCCCAGATGAGCCCCCAAACTAAGTCAATTACTGGGGGGGGGGGTCAGACACATTTACACACGTGTTTCTCAAATGGTTCCTTTGTTTTTGTAAGCTGTTGCTATGCACTCCTTATAATTACGAAGAGTTCCTAGGCAAGGATTTTCTTGGACTCTTTTTAAGATAGCCTGCAGAGCTAACAGAAGTGGACTAAGAAGGTTAAGAAGACTAAGACTGACTGTAAGCCAGACGTATAAACATTTTTATAAACATGGATTGATGCTAGCCTACCTGTGATGTTACTTTATCACAAACTACCTGTGAGAGAATGAAGGATCACTCTTGCAAAAGAACACAGTTTGTGCACACCACACATGTTTACTGCACTTGCAAACACATGGAAAATTATCATATACTGAGGCTGTAAAAAAGTCATTGCCTAAGCTTCCAAGGTTAAACAAGACTAAGTCTCAGCAAAGATTAAACACTGCATTTCATATTGCCATATCCACAATTGAGCATTACCAGTAAAGAACTCACCCAAACCCAATATGCTTAAACTTTCTGCTAATAAAAATGTACTTGATTGGTAACTGCATAGTAAGACTCAATCTACCAATCCAAGGCTAGACAAAAATAGGGTTATTGTGAGTTGTCTTTCAGGTGCCAAGATCTCTTACATTTCAGGGACCCTCATGATCTTTAAGATGAACAAGTATGACTGTGATTTGGTGGTGGTTCATTTGGGTGTGAATGTCCTGATGTGCAAAACCCTTTAGGATATGTAGACACAATTCTGAGCTGCTCTTGCATATCACAACTGTAGGTTAAGTCTCTGGTATTAAGTGGAATCCTTTGTTTTCCAAGAATGATTCTGAGATGCAAAGAAAAGATGATTGGATTCAACAGTTGGTCGAATAACCAATGTCAATTGAAGGGATGCAGTATGTGTCAGCATGGGATGAGTTGCTGTACAGCTCTGCTTGCTTTGTCAAGGATGGCTTGTACCTCTTATTCCATGGCATCTGAATATTGATTAAAGCCTTTACTGCCTCCATAGTGCCTTTTTAGGCAGTGTCCAGTTAATGGCTTTTCCAGCCTAAGAATACAATATAAGTCAAGAACCTGACAATGTCATAGTGACACTACTCAGTGCTATGAGTCTAATTAACAAATTGCCTGACCCTGAAGGCATCCTGCATTTAGAGAATATTCATGTGTATGTTACTGAAACTTGGTTTAAAAGTGCAGAAAGCACCTATTCTGTCTGTAGACCCAGTGGGAAATGAGGTGCAGAATCTATATTTGTTAAAGATTATATTACCTCAAGACAAATCCTATAGACCCTCAAACTGAATTTATTGAGAGTCAACTTAATCTAAATAAAATCAGCATCAGATCATACCTTGTTATAGGATCCTCTTGGTGACCACAAAAGCCATGTCAGATTCTTAAATATTTTAGATTAACTTCAAATACACAAAACTCCATCATCCCAGGTGACTGTTACTACCTGTTGATAAACTAGGATTCTTATACCTCAAATGTATGCTATGCCCAAAAGTTACTCTATTTCAAAAACAAAACTTCCCTGGATCAAATAGCCAAAAAGCCCACTAGGGAAAAAATATTCTTGACCTGGTCCTTGCAAATATAACATCTATTCATTATCCCACTGAGATCCCTTCCCCAGTCATGTTTGTCTACAAACCAAAGTATTAACCTTCTCCTTCAAAACCCCCAACCTATCAGAAACAAATATCATAGTATTCAAAGACTTCAAATGTGCAAACCTCTTACAATTCTGTGATGACGTCTCAAAGTTCAGGTGTGACAAAATGTTGACATGGCTTGTAGCTATGCAGATAAATTCTAAGCTTACCTAGAAAACTTTATTAATTTGACTGTCTCTACCAGAACTAACAAAATGGGAAGTGTATGAGCAAATCAGCCAGCGTCTTCTGTGTGGAGACATGCATGAATGGGCATACCTTAGTTGAAGGTTGTGCGTCAAGGCTGGCAACTCGGCATGTAAAAATCTACTGCCAATCATTAGCGGACCGGAGTTCCGCTGTGGCGACCCCTTACCGGGAAAAGCCGAAAGACACAACAACATGAGCAAATCAGCCCAGTGGTCCATATGCATAATTAATTAGTACAATAAAAGGAAAAAGCTTATTAGAATATGCATTAAAACTGATGTCCACAAATTAAGATCAACATCAAAAAGTTATGTAAGGTACTGAAAAATATCGTCAGGAAAACCGAGGTATCCCATGAACTTAGGCTGGCATAGGAAGTTGAGGATAGCTACAAGTCCTTGTTTACTTATGTCAGGAAGTTACAAAGTAATACCCAGCATTGCTCTGAACTTGTTCATAATGGCAATACCTACTCAAGATCCACTGTATGTCACACTTATATTAGCAAATTCACTGCAAATGTCACCCCAGAGACATCTTTACACAAAACCTACATATCCCTAAAGATGTCAAACTTATCACTACAGAACACTTTCTAAAAGTGCACTCCAAAATTAACAAAAACAAACATCCATTATGGAACTCCCTTCCCCTCCCTCAGGAGGACAGCATGAATAATCTTCTAAGGAGGAAGAAACTGATTCTGATGAATACTCTCTAGCATAGTCTTCTCAGATTTATTCCCCAGGCCAAGTGGCTTCAGATGATAGACACATTGTCCTTGACTCTGCTGTTGAGGAGCTCTCCTTTGAGGAAACCATCACAAACATGATGCAGCATTTTGAATGGGAATCAAGGCATGTTTCTGATGTGATGTGCAGAAGTAATATTACAATTAGTTGATAGTAGAGCTCCCACACCAGCACCTCTTCATCCAGTTTTGAGGCTTTTCTTGATGCCTTAGCATCCACTTCTTTACCTGACTCCCAGCTACTAGCCCCTAAGAGGCCTGATAGTTTTTAAAAAGTGCCAGAGTTTCTAAAATTCCTATATAAAAAAAAATTTTGGTAGACCCTTCTATGTTTTCTGTCTCCATGAGACAAACCTTACCAGCTGTTACCTGCTGTTGATGTTTTACCTTCAGGCAGAAAAAATAGGGCCATGGATGGGTATGGAGAGAAGGTGAACACTTCTGCCACTCTTGCCTTCAGGGCATTGAATTATCCCTTTCAGACATAATTTTTCTGAGGATGTGCTCCATGTTCTTTAGGAGGTGAGAAAACCTACCAGTAGAAGATTTTATATATCCATATGGAAAAGATTTTCAATCTGGTGTCACAAAAGAAAGAAAATCCCATTCAAACTGGGATTCCTATTACACTCATATTTGTGCGAGTTGGTCTAGCCTATTCCTTTATCAAGGCACACACATATCTGCAATTTCCTGTATGTATACCCTTTGATTCCTCCCACCCTATTCTCTAAAATTGAGGTGAAGCAGTTTACTAAGGGCATCCCTCATTTGAATCCACCTAGGAGGCCCCCCCCCCCTTGGGACCTTAACTTTTGTCTTGGAAAACATACCCAGCCAATGTTTGAACCAGCACCTTTGGCATCTTTAAAATGTTGTACTTGGAAAACTATTCTACTAGTGGCCATTACTTCTGCCAGCAGGGTTTCAGAGCTCCAAGCTGTAATGGTCTCTCCTTCCTGCCTTAGTTTCTATAAGGATAGAGTAACCAGCTATTAATCTGCCTTTTTTTGCAAATCTTTAAAACAAGGGTGAAAAACTTCTACGCTCCCTTGATGTGCACAGGCATCTCAGATTCTATGTGGGTAGATGCTTTCTCTAGATCTAGAACTACTTTTGGCAGATCTGTTCTGTTTGGATTATTTTACAGCTCTTCTGTTCCTGGACCATCCTTCCTTTCTAACTATTAAGCTGTGGGAATTGCCCAATAGTATTGGAGTACTACAACAGCGATCTAAGGAAGGGCATAACACAGTTGTGTAAGACCTAGCCAACAGCTCCAAGTACGTTCATATATGCGCTGAAATTATGTTGGGTGGAATGACTATTTATATTCCAGGTTATTTTAATTGTAATACTAAGGGAGTTGTATATGCAGCGAAGTGCTTAAATTGTTCTTCTTACTACATAGGAAAAACTGAATGGGAAATTAAACAGCGCATATATGAGCATCTCTATGATATTAGTAAATCAAAGAACACTAATGCACTTTACAAACACACAGAAAAAAAACAAGGGCATAGCTTTGGCTTTGTTGTTTTGGAACAAGTAAAAGTATGTCCTAGGGGAAGTCCATGGAAAATTACATTAGAGACCAGAGAATACTGGTAGCAAACTTATTTAAATGCTGGATAACTCCCAGGGCTGAATGAAACAATTTCTATTACTAGTGTTTTGAAAATGAAGCCATACAAAAGATAAATGTTTTTAATGATGTATTTTAGTTGTTTAATATGTTAATAATTTAATTGATTAATTAAGTAATAGTGTAGTTTGTATATAAGGGAATGTATTGTGGTGTTACTTTGCCTGATGAAGGCTGGTGTCACAGCCGAAAGCGCTTACCTTGATTTTACTTTACTTTATTTTATTAAACTTGGAATGTACTTGGAGCTGTTGGCTAGGTTTTATTAGTTGTATCTTTTGTGTAAGAACTTAGTAGAACAGTGGATGTCCTACTCATCACTGTTGCAGTATTGCTTTCCACCCACCTTTCCCCTTTTTTAATGTTTTATCTTTTGAATGCCTGTGGACTGAGGGGGAGCTATTTCCATGCTTCCCACCTCTTAGCTGACCTTAATTTTTTGTTAGTTCTTTTCCCCAGTATTTTCCAATTCTCCCGGCTTAGAGATACTCTTGAGTATCTTACACTCATATGCCCACTTGCGTACCATTACACCCACACCCATGGGCTTAGGCCATACTTTGGACATATGGCTGTATAGACATTTTTTGGCTTTGGTACTGATACCGGTACCGGTCTGATGTTGGGTTACCTTGGCAAGATAACCTAGTAATATTAGAATACTGCAGTGATCAGTAGAACACCTACCAGTATGGTAAACTCTTACACAACCGCACTTTTTTTGTAGTTTACCAGTTACCAGTGCAAACCTTTAAGAAAATGATGGAGTATTAATCCCACTTTATGGCATCATTTGGTATGTCAGTAACAATTCTGAAACCTCTGGAAATTACGGCTGTTTTAGATGTGTATTGTGTGATCAAATCAATGTTTTTTTGTAATACATTTTTGGTTGTTTTCCAGATTATCTTCTGAACCACTTTCTAATCCTTAAACATGGTGCATTGAAAAATTATGGAATTAGTAATTCTATGGAAATGGTTCTGTTTTAAATGTTAATACAAGCAGTCAAAAACAGACATTTAAAACATATTTCCTTCTGGTTATTTTAGCATCTTGTTTGGATTCTGGGATTAAAACCTGGAAGTGGTGGTGCACTGAAACCTGGGCGTGCAGTTGAAGGGCCAAGCACAGTAGGTACTAGATATCTTAAATGGATAATTGTTACTGCATTTGCAATACCACATATTTAAGTGCTATTATTCTTTCATAGGTTTTGACAACTGCAGTCATGACTGATCTGCCAGTGATCTCCAATATTCTTTCCAGGCTCTTTGAAAGCTCACAGTAAGCAATGGATTCAATATTTTTCTCAGTTTTAGATAACTTAAAAACTTATTAAAGTTGTTGTAACATTGCTTGAATGCACAATTTGCTGTTTAAATCTTAAGTAAATCCAGGTCTTTTGAGATGTGGATGATGCTGGATTGTCCATGCTAAAGGAAGCGAGATGGCCCACTGCAGTGCCAGCAACTAATGGATAGAGAGGTGTACAGTGTATGGGCCAGGGACACTGCTAAACTGCATTCATGTGTTAGCTTTCAAGGAGCATGTCTGGGAATGTGCGTACTGGCTAGAGAAGACATAACAGGCCCTCATGTCTGTGAAAATGCATGACAACTGCCAGGTAAATTAGGGCCGAAAATGGAAAATCATTCTTGGCTGTTTGGTAGCAGCAGTCTTGTGACTGTTTATCACCCCAGTGGTTGGTGTATAAATGGGGATGGTTGTGTTGGGGGGCTAAATGGTTAGCAGGCATGGGGGTGGATAGAAAAAAGTGCGTGGTTCTTGTAAATTATGAATCTGTATCTAGTTCTTTCTGTATTAGTACAATTAGTTTCATGACATTATAGTTTAATTCAGAGCTGGATTTGAAAATTCCAAGTGAGAAGATGCTCATCTCCAGATAGTTATGTTCATTTGGTTCCCTTTGTAGTCTGATAATACACTTCCTCTACTTTTGGTTATGCTGGGTGTTGGTATGTTTGAAGTAGTCATGTAATGTGTAGCACTGGAATTGTGCTGATCCTCACTGTAGCATAGCACTTTGTATGATAAGAATGTAATGATACACAAAATAGTTTGACTGACAGTAAAGCTGATAGGTACTATAATCTGCAAATAAAACTAAACTTGACTTCCATTAAGCTTGATTCAACTTTATATTTGAGACTGCTGATGTGAAACTGAAAACTACTGAGGACATACTGCTTCAAGTGTTAAATTAGTCTGATTTAACCATCAAGTGTTACATTAGTCTGATTTAACCAGATGTTCTTAGCGCATGCATTGTGTGTACAGTTTAGGGATCTGGTTTACACTTATTAATATCAGAAGAGTAAACCATTATTTTTCTACAAGTTCCTTGGTCAGTATGAACCTTTGTGCACACATACCCTGACTGTTGTCTTGAACTGCAGTGTATTAGGGAAGCACTTCTGATAACAGCAAGTCCTGACGATGAGGGAAGATATGTTATCAGTCAAAAATATCTATTCTATACACGTCTCTGTGCATGCATGCACATACATGAATAAATCCACTTGAGCTATCTATATACAGCTAAAGAATGGTGAAAGAAAATACTGTTAAGCTTTGTGTCAGCGTTGCATTGAAAACTGTCTGAATGGCCTTGTGCTTATTATTGGAAATGGGTCTTTCTTGGCTTATAGTAATACCTTCATCTTAGGAGAGAATTAGGACAGTTTCAAATTTAGATTGTCACTGACAAGAGTACTGTCATTATCACCGAATCAGTCATTTGATTCACTTAAATCTGACTATTGACCAGTAAACCTTAGTAGTTCTGAAATGCTTTCTAAACCTGCCTCCATAATTTGACTGCTGTTCCTTTAAAGGCTGCAGCTTATTAACATTTAGCCATAATGTAGCCATTACAGTCTGTGTGAAATATGGGAAGTAGTTGACTTCATCTCAGTTGACCCGGGTTCAATTAGCAGTTTAGTCGACTGACAGAGTGGCTGAGAGAAATGAGCATGCATTTCCTGGGTGGGAGGGTGTTTGTTGATAATGCTCCCTTTGGGAAGGTGTGCTTCAAAGAGAGGAGTTGCCCTTGAATGTAGTCAGTAAACATGGGAGGCAGGGTAGGGATGTGGGTAGGGCATATAAATAAAAAAAAAAAAAATCCCCCCTCAAGATGGAAGAAGCAGTGGCCAAGCCACCAGGATGCCCTTAGGATTCATGACTCGTCCCAGCAGTATCTGAGTAAGTTGGGGGGGTAGGAGAGAAAGCTGGTAGATCTGCCAAGGATGTGGGGCTCTTTGTCTTAAGAAGTATTTGATACATGGCCGGCAGCCATGGTGCACACTTGATGAGTAATCATCAAAGACACAATTAGAAATGAGGAGAAATTGGGTTATTTACTTGTGTACAACAGGGCAACATCCATAAAATCATTACTGTAAAAATATTTACTGTGTCTTCCATATATAGCTCTTACTCACCTTCAACCTCCAGTATAACAGGCTTGTAGCTGAAGAATTGTGTGATATTCCAGTGCTTCACCCCACCATGCCAGACTACAGCTGCAAGTTAGATATACTGTGGCCTCCACCAGTTACATATCTGCCATCACTACCTTTCAGTATACCAGGTTTGTATTACTGATGCCTGTGTATAGTATGAATGCATCTACTTCTGCAGTATTTAATTTAGTTTTGGAATATCTTGTGAAAACCTTTGATATTGGACCGCCTAGCACAAGCATTTACTTACTGAGGTAGAGCAGCCAAGGTGGGGGGTGAGGGGCAGTGATCACAGATTGAGTAGGCAGCAGCAGTAACTAGTGATGTCCTTTCTTATCATTGTTGAAGTATTCTTTAAAAAAAGGGCCAAGGGTAGCCCAATATCTGGCCAGTATACCAAAGCCTTAGGATTTTATACACGTCATACTGTTAGATGAATGGTAAATGGAAAAGAGTCAGTTATCGATTGTTTTGTATATGTTTAGTATAGTACGTGATGGGCTGTCCAGGGATGGAGCATTGTTAGATAATTTTTTAGGCATCCTGCGACAGTTTTGTTTTTCTTACAGTGAAAGGAATGTCATTCCAAATTTTGGAGGAATTTGTCGAGTCAGTCACTGGCTGAAATGTTAGATTTGGTGACTTCTAGAAAAAGTTTATTAGTAAATCAAAGTGCTCTAGATGTTTTGTAAGGTTTAAGGAGGTTGGCAAGGTATGGACATTTGTTTGGTTTTTGGATCAGGGTTAAGAGATGTTCTTCGTGTTTCACTGTTGCAGTCATCACACGTGGGTTGTCTGCCTGCAGATAGCCCTCAGTCTGCCCAAATACCAGAGACTTAGTATTTCTGCATCGGTTGCTGCCACTTCAGGACTGATGTCAGGTCATCAGAGGTGTAAAAACAGGCAGCCCAAAGCCATTACGTCAGTTTTTCTTGCTGAGGAGCCCATAGCAGAAACAGTTTGCACGAGTGCCGAGTTTTCACTTCTGAATTGAATTATCCTGAAGTCTTCTAAAGCTAAGTACCCCGTTGGGGATCCTTTTTTCTTGTTCTAACTGATGTCAGAAAAAGTTAACAGTTGTCTCGCCTGTGGAAAGCAAGTACCACACTGAGATTTCCATTCTTACTGCGTCACCTGTTTAGGCCCAGACCACGACGTACCTCACTGTTGGTTTTGTGCTTTGTTCAACGCCTGAACTTTTCATTGTCGGGCCCTTGTCACTAAATACTTTCACTCTTGATCTCCTTATTCCGATATGACTTTGGTAAGCCATCCATCTACCGAGCTTCCAAAAAAACGTAAGGATAAAGACAGAGACAGACTGCACAGGTCCAAAACTGCTGATGACGCTTCCGTTAAACTAGTCGCCAGTTCGCCGGTACTCAGTGAGGTGCTTTCGCAGCCCTTGATGCCCGCTTCGATGGATTCGCAGGCCATTACCGAGACCCGTTCGGAGTCCGGTATACAACGAGACTCTTCTTTGACTATGGAACCTGCGGATGTCTCTACCTTGGATGGGTCCGGAGCTGCTATGCAGGCACCGGCTTCCGAGAAAGTTCTTCGCATTGCCGATATTTGACACAAACCAATGACCTTTCGCGTCTTCATTTCTGCCTAAAACTACCGAGTTTCTAAGGCCAAGAATATGAGCTACGCCTAAAAAATGATGACCCAAACTCAAGCACCTGCTTCCTTGTCACAGTCTGAAATGCTTAAAATGGCAGAAGACCTGATCATGCTGGTTAGGGGAAGCCAGCCTTCCCCTGCTAATAGAAAGAGACCTATCCCCAGCAGCTTCAACTGAGCAAGAGTCAGACGACTCTGAGGTTTCTGAATATGAAGACATGCCTTTATCTGCTTATGAGGATTCAGATGCAGAGGAATCCGTTTCCTTTGATTCCCCTCCAGAGGATTTTTCTTTTGGTGAAACTCTACATACTTTAAGAGAGCATTTCCACTGGGAATGCCAGGATTATCCTCAGTCCAAAAAGAGACTCAGAGAATTTTTAGATGTGCCACAACATAGACCTTTAGCTATCCCTCCTGTTCTGGATGTTGTGGATGATGTCTTTGTGGAATCCAGTCTAACTCCTGATACTTTACCCCCTGCTGCAAGGAAACCAGACAGGTACTACAAAGTCCCTGACGCTCACAAATTTCTTTTAAAAAATCCTACAGCTGACCCAGAGGTAATTTCCCAAGGGCCTAAAGGAATAAAACCAACTGCAGCTAAGAATCCCACTCCTTCGGACAGGGATTCCAAAGCTTTAGACAGATTGGGTAAAAAAAGTATACACCTCTGCAACTATCGCCATTAGGGCATTGAAATGCAAGTTTCACATGCTGACGTACCAGCAACATATTATGGAAGTTATTAAGCAAAAATTGTCTACATTTCCTGACTGTGCAGAAAATAAAGAATTACAGGAGCTTATGCATTCTGCAAGCCAAGTCAGCAAGCATACCTTGCAGTGTGGGTTTGACGCCCTAGAAGCATCTTGCAGGGCAGCAGTCACTGGTTCTGTACTTAGAAGGCATGCTTGGCTTAAGGAGCAGACCTTGCCAGACCATGTCAAATCAAAATTACTAGACATTCCTTTGAACAAGGACAATCTGTTTGGCACCAAAGCAGAAGAGGTTATAAAAAAGATGGAAGAAAAAGCTAGGTCTATGCAGACAGTCAAAGCTTTTTTGTAAGTGCAGCCTCCAAGATTCAGTAGGCATTGCCCCTCAAAACATTGGTCCTTTCCAGCCCCTTCAAGGCCATCTCAAACTAGACCCAGGGGAAACAGATCCCCCAGATTACAGTCTCAGGGTATGCAGAGATCTAAGCAATTGAGTACCTCCACTTCTAAAACAGGGAGTGCTAAGCCATCCCCTTAAGGAAAGAATTCACAATGACTTCTCAACTCCACTCCTCACCTCTGCCCAATTGCTCATGTCCTTAAGAGGAAAACTTGCCCACCATGCAAAAAACTGGACCTCCATCACCAAAGACCGATGGGTCCTCAGCATTGTAGACCGATGGGTCATCAGCATTGTATCCCAGGGGTACAAATTTTACTTCCACACACTGCCAACACCAAAAGGGTTTCCAGACCTTCCTCAAAACCAGTGGGCAGAGGCACAAAACCAAGATCAATCCCTGCTCTCCATAAGGCAATTCAGCCTGTTCCTGCAGAACAGATAGGTCAAGGGTTCTATTCCAGACTTTTCCTGGTACCCAGAAAAGAGGGCACTTGGCGCCCAATCCTAGATCTTTCCATTCTAAACACCTTCCTGGTGGTACCAAAATTCAAAATGTTCACGCTTCAGCAGCTTCTTCTTGTGCTGCCTAAAGATGCCTGGTTAGCCACCATAGACCTAAAAGAAGCCTATCTGCACATCCCTATCAGGGACTCATGCAGGAAATATCTACGTTTTAGGGCAGAATCTATGCATTATCAGTTCTCTGCACTACCCTTTGGCTTATCCACTGCTCCCAGAGTCTTCACAAAATGCCCGGCTTCAGCCATTGCCTATTGCAGACAGTGAAAAATTCAAATATACCCTTACTTGGACTGTTGCCTGATTCAGGTTGACAGGAAAAGCTGTTGCAGCACCTGACATTTATAAAGAACCTTCTAACCTCCCTGGGGTACATATCAATGAAAATAAATCAAAAGATTGTAGTCCTGGGAGCAAGCTTGGACACAGCATCCAAGATAGTATTCCTTACTTCAGAAAAACAAGCCTATCCAACAGGCTACTTTGCTCAGATGGCCACCAGAACTCACCTATCCGCAAGGAAAATCCTGCAGGCTCTAGGGTTCATGTCCTCTTGCATTCTACTAATTCCATATACCAGACTGCAGTTGAGGAAACTTCAATGGTACTTAAAAAGTCTTTGGTGCCAACATTCTCAGGACCTGGAAACCATCATACCTATCATACCTTGTCTAAGGACAGAGTTTATTTGGTGGGCAGCAGCATGCAACCACAACAAGGTACTTAAACCCCACGCCGCCCAGACTATGCCTGGGGGGCACATCTGGACAAGTGCATTCAGGGCCACTGGAGCCCAAGTCTAATTCATCTGCACATCAGCCAAAAAGAGATGCTAGCTGTTGAGCATTCTCTGACAGTTTTCAGATCCCTACTCTCTCCAGGATTCCTGCTAATAAAAACAGACAACACCACAGTGATGTGGTACATCAACAAGCGG